>NC_092344.1:32466218-32778362 GCF_963676685.1 Mytilus edulis | reverse complement strand
TACCAAACGGAATACTCAAAAAAGAAAAACAACAGTCTACAATTACAACATTGAAAACTAAACAATGAGCATGCTCTAAATGTGACACCTTTCGTATTGCTAATGTTAGTACTAAGCCGAGGAATATTTTTTTATTCTGTATGTCACTTTCAACGAATAGAGGACATGCTTGTTGCTCAGAATATAACGGGATGACTTCAACTTTACCACTAGGAACTTTTGGTTTAATAGATTACTTTTTTAGATTCGAGCGTCACTGATGAGTCTTTTGTGGACGAGGCGCGCGTCTGGCGAAGATACAAAATTTATCCTGGTATCTATGATGATTTTTGTTTTGTAAGCAGTAATCCTTTATCAAGAAAATCATTAATAGGAAATGCAAAAGGTAACACATAATTATGTTTTCAGTCAAGAAATTAAACATCTTCATATTGTCAGTTTCGGACAATTTGTAGTTCCGATCAGAGTTTGCATTTTTTCTTTTTCTTTTTGTTTTACAAAGCACAGTTTATCTCTCCCTTCAAGAAGATATTGGCCACTTTTATTAAATAAAACTGTATCAATTTGTCCTTAGATTGGAACCAGGAATGCTTGTGTAAAGATAAAAAAAAAATCCAAACGTTTTTATACTATTGCAAGAGAAAAGAGACCCATATTGTATGTACTCTCATCATTTTTTCTAATTTTGTCGGATCCATATAACTCCGCCTCTAGAGTAGGTAGTTTCAGGATAACTCGAAGCCTGGCTAAAGCCGTAATCGATATAGCATTTTACTGTACTTTTTAAATGATTCCAATTGACGTCAATGTGATAACAATCCTTGCTAAGTTCTTTTTTTTTATCATCTCCAGTAAATGTCATCGGATGACTTGCAGGAATTATTCTGTTATAGAATGTAAAAAGGAAAAAAATGCTAGAAACCAATTAAATCTTATAGAACTCAGTACTTGATAAAAAAAAAATGCGATAAATTATCAACAGAAACAATAACAACTGCTTATAAAATCAAATTTGGTAATGAATATATATAAACGTTGAAACACTTTTAGACCATTATTTACACCACTATGTCGATGACACTGCTGGTGGACGTTTCGTCCCCGAGGGTATCACCAGCCCAGTAGTCAGCACTTCGGTGTTGACATGAATATCAATTACATGGTCATTTTCATAAATTTCCTGTTACAAAACTTTGAATTTTTCGAAAAACTAAGGACTTTTTTTATCCCCGGAGTAGATTACCTTAGCCGTTTTTGGCACAACTTTTTGGAATTTTGGGTCCTCAATGCTCTTCAACTTTGTACTTGTTTGGCTTTATAACTTTTTTGATCTGTGCGTCACTGATGAGTCTTATGTAGACGAAACGCGCGTCTGATGTATTAATTTAAAATCCTGGTTCCTTTGATAACTAATTAGGATTTACTGCACAATTCGGCACATAATTTTACAAATGACTTTTAAACCTATACCTTAGTCTATATTAATGGTTTTTACAGTATCCATTTGACGTGACTCGGTACTTGTACATTCAGACATTATGTTATTGTACTATTGCCATTTGTACTCTTGTCTTTCGCTTTTTTCCAATGTGCTTTGTCTATATGCCTTTTTGTTTGTCATTTTTTACAGGAGGTTATTATGGGAATTACTTTATATCTAACGTACAATGTTTTGATGCAGATAAAATATGAATGGAGAAAAGTGACAAAAAAGGCATGTGTTCGTAGTGGACACGGTGTCCAGTTGGTCCTGAACCATACCATAGCTGATAATTGCTTAGTGATTGGTACCAAAACATATTCAGTTTAATCTGGTTCTGTTGGTCATCATTATCTATAGTTGTCATTAAGGAAGGTGCCGAACCATGATTGCCGATAATAGCTTTAGATTTATGTGTTTACTTTAGGACTGGCTGCATATTGGTGCATTACAAGTTATATGCATTCTAGTGGTGAATATACTGTGTTTAAATGGGACCTCTGTCAATGTGAGAAGCCTACGCGGATCAAGATTTGACCAGTATATATATTTTGTTGTATATGTATTGAACAGCTGTATACTACTGCCATTGTATATCATTGTTCTGTGAGTTATATGGAGTCTGACCGTCAATTCAAATTCCCTATCTATTCAAGCAAAATTTGCAATTTTCACAGCTTACTTGATATTTTACCTTATGAGTAACTTCATGAAAACCGGGTATATCTCGAATTGTACATGTACTATCCTTCTATTTTTTCTGGTCATGTATAACATCTGATAAAATGACAACCAATTGCATTACAGGATACAGTTTCCTTCTTCTAAAAAAATCTGATCACTGAAGTCATATGCAAGCTAAATTATTGTGTAAGAAAATAAAAAATTACGCTTACACATTCAGAAATTAAAGAAACAACAGACACGGCTTCCTCCAACTCATTTTTAGACTTTTACCTCTAATTTGACATTACCGGTCATCTCAGTACCAGAATCAATGATAATCGAGACAATCTTAATGTTGAAATTATCAATTTCTCCAGCGAAGAAGCAATATACGAACTTCATCTGCATACGGGATAAACATTTCCCAACTCATTCGGTATTCAAGAGCTTTGAGCTGCTACTAAGACTTTACAATACGTCACCAATAGAAAGTTGAAGAACCAGGGTTATGTAAACAAACTTCTCGCTCTTTAAAAAAAAGTTCAGCGGAAGATACCAAGACCTTGTTGATAAATTTTCCGTATCAACCTACAAATAATACAAGATGGTCTTGACGTGTCGATTCTAGGTACTGGCGTTATCTATCATCTCAATTACGTGTTAAATAGTGTTCTCTTGTATATTATTAACCTTTACTGTATTGTAAAATATTTGGTAATATCCTTTTTGGTGTGGCTCGGTACTAATCCTGTTGACGCGCCGCTCTCGATTCTTTTTGGAGATCATGAAATTCCCTTTATTTGTCTTGCCCTAAGGGAACAACCTTTTAAATGCAAGGTGGTTTGGGTGGGTGGTATTGTTTTCGTCTGAGTCAGAACATTTTTTTTTAGTTTTCGACGCTATCAATCAAATTGTTTTTTTTCTTTGTTTTTACAATGTAAGGTGAAGGGAAAATCGGGATGACCCCAATAGTTTTTTCACATCAATTTTTGGTTCAGAATATATTTTTTAAACCCCCTTGACGTTAAATGGTTATTCTCTGAATCATCATCGATAAACTACTACCGCCTTAATTTATGACCAAATTATAATATCCCTAATGCGTTTGACTGTTTCATTATCACTATTTTTCAGTTTGCTTTTCCATGTACCGTCTGTTATATTTAGGTTTTTTTTTAAGTCTACAGAGTCAGTAGATGTTACAAATGAATGAAACTTCTTTCATAGATGCTTTTCTTTATTTCTTTAAAATGCTGCCTTGTCAGTTTATTGATAGAATTTAATGTTTTCAATCTAGTTAAACTATCAATCCTTAATATATCTGTAGTTTCATAGTCTTACATCCAAAGACAAAACAATAAGACAAAGGGAGGCGTGAGATTCTTGACGTATTTGTCTGCGGTTCTGGCAAAAATTCTTTAATCCATCTAATATTTAACACAAGCTTGAAACTAAACGTATCAGTTTTACCGAGTTTATAAACGACTCGTTTAATCCAAAATGATTAACATGAATCAAAAGCTTTCGTCAACTTAACAAACACTATTGTCCCTTCAATCTCATTTGTGTTTTACATAAGCAAATAGCAATACTGCCTTGAATATGTCCCAAAAATAAAGCCAATGAATAGATTCAAATATGCACATGTTGATCTTCATTTATAATGATGTTTCATAGTTTGTTTTTAAAGCGTTGTACACGTACAACACGCATAATTTTAAATCAACATTTAATAAAAAAAAAAAAATAATTATCCAATGACAAACTATCGCCCTCTAAAGACAGCACAATCAAAATACTTGTGCGCTGAGAATGTGATAAACTTCCTCCTTTATTTACCTTATTCAATATCAAACATTTAAATATTCAAATACTGTGATAAAATTCGACTTGATGAACATCTGAGGTCAACATGTTTTTGAGTGCTGAAATCTAACCTGTGACAGTGATGTAATAGCAAAACGTAAGTTAGAATAAATTGTGAAAATCAGCTTGAAATTGATTAAATTCACAACGGGTGCTCATGTGGAGCAGGATATGCTTACCCTACAGAGCACATGAGAACACCCTTAGTTTTTGGTGGGGTTCGTTTTGTTCAGTCTTTATTTTGTCTGTATTGTGTTTTGTGAATTGTTGTTTTTCTTTTCGTCGATTTTCGTTTTATGTGGTGTGCTTGTTTTTGACTTGGAAATGATTGGAATTTCCCGTTGGTATCTTTCTCCTCTCTTTAAGAAGTCATCTTGCAACATGTCTTGTACTTGGTTTTTCAAGTAGTGTGGCTTATGTAAATTAAAGCAACAGTAGTTTAACGATGATCATATCTATCATCTATTACGAAGATAAATCAAGGTGAAAAGAGAAGATTGAAGCATACTGGTTTTTAGGAGACACCAGCGGTTTGTCGATGTTAAACACCCGTAACCCCATTTTGAATGAACAAGCTAAGAGAAAAATGATGGAAGATTCACATATATTCCAAACGAAACCAGATGTTTCGACGAGATAAGAACATTCTGCTAAGCATGTACCAACCGCAATGCGAATCTATACTCAAACAGAAACACTTTTCTGGTTTGTTAAAATTTGACACCAATAAAAAGATACGTACCGTTCGCGAATTCTTACAAACACTTAGTAACGGTAGACTAATTCGTGTGATGACTGTAGGTTGCCTTTCTGTAAATATTGACAATGCAATGTCCCATAGGAACTCCTTTTACGGCTAAGACTGTACCACTTTTACTATGAAGTTTTGAAAAAAATCTAATCCTAGAATTGAAAGTTCATATGCACTACAATTTTTTTCAAAGGTCAAATATAGGGCTGTGTGGCATATTTTCAACGTTTATATGCCCTGAACTTTTCAGAGTTTAAACTAACACTAATTTTCTTAACTACCCCTACCTCGAATGAAGGGTTACCACAGATTTCAATGTAAACAATATGCACATGTATATTTACTAGTAACTTTCCCAAGTTATGTCTCTATGAGATGGAACACAGAGAGCATAACTGGGAACCAGTATGTAAACAAAATTAATTTTCTATGAATATTCTAAATCTCCCCAAAAGAGGCGTGGTTTGAGAAACAGCTGTGTTTATAAAGTTCAACCTGTAAACATTGTAAAGTGGCGATTTCCCGTATACGTTTTTATACCTTTTGTTTTGAATTTTATTGTTTGGTTGAAACGGAGACTGCATAATGTGAAAATTCACGCACCCAACGTATCACTTGAGAATTCAACAACACACGAGGGGAAAGAGAGTATGATACTTGTGAGTTATTCTTAGTTGAAAATGGGTAATTGTAAATCGCTTCGTTTGTCATTTGTCTTAGTTTAAAATTGCGCCTCTGTTTCAATTTCAAGAAAAGATCATAATTCAGAGCAAAATTTTACTTTCGTTGTATTCGAGTTCTAAGTTCATCGGGATATATGAAGTGCAAATGTTCGTTGGCATGTGGTTAATTGAGTAACAGAACATCATTGAAATAGATATGAACGTGTAATCATATATAAAAAAAAATAAAAAGAAAATTATATGGAATATTTTGTATACATTTGTATACTCTGAATTTGTGTGTTTCATATCTATCTAGTTTTTATGATTTAAGGGGTAAAAACGATTTTTGCTGCAAATAAATATCTAATTTAAAAAAAAATATTCATCAGATTTTCTCTCTCGTGAAATTGAGTACAAATAATCTTACATAATTCAGTCAAATGCAATTTTAAAATAGTAGGGGTTCGTTCATGTATCAATATACGTTTTCAAAATGATGATTTAAATCAGTGGGAACATACATCTATTCCGAATATGTCATATTTTAAGTCGCCAAAAGTATAACGTTAACAACGTTATAACATCCCCTGTATTTTTATCGAATACCCTTAATATTAATATTAACCAGAAGAGTACATACAGGATGCAATTACAGGTTTTTTTACTCCTCTGCATCAAAGTTTGAGGTAAGAAAAAAGGAATTTCAGTTGCAAATTAGGACTTTACAACATTCTTTTCAACAGATTTTAAAATACTGACTTTATTTCTGTTCCTTTGAAAAATATCACAAGCTCTTGAACTTAGACGATGCTAATTTCTGCGGAAACAACATGACGATCAATCGTTTAGTGTATGAAGAGGTATTTATGTTTGGTGTTATTGGATCTTTCGAAGGCGTAAATGTAAGTTTTGTCAATTTCATGTTATCTCAAACGAGACATTGTATAGGAATTTACTTTAAAATTTAAACAGTAATGTTGATCTTATTTAGAATTCACTATAAAACATTATATAACATACCTGCAAGATATATGAGAAATGTTTTTGAGAAACACTTTTTAAAGAACAATATTCTGGTGCAAGAGAATGAATAGCATTTAACTTTTTATTATTGTTTTGATGATATATGGCATTATACTCTAACACATTATCTTGTGATATTTTGGTGTGATATATGTATTATATCTATTGTATATAAATGTTGAATAGTTGAATAAAGATAATTAAAAAAAAAATCAATCTAAAACTTGAATGATTTGGAGACATGCTCAGAGCTTTAATATACCTTTAGTGGTTTCAGTTTTCCTGAAGGAATAAAATAATTCTCGAAATTTAAAATCCGTTGTATCGATGTATAAAAAAACAGAAACAAGTGTAAAATGCTCATAATATCTAGGAAGTAAAAAATGCAGAGCATCCACTGTGTAACAGACCATGACCATGAAATGTCTTAACAATTTTGGAGATCATCCCCAATTTGTGTTTTATTTTTTTTAGCAGTCATTAGTCTTCTACATCGTATTTTGTGGACTGATTGAACTGTGTGAGAGAGTTGGGTTGTATGCGGAGCTGGATCATTTTACCTTGCCGGGTGACATTGGACCTCTCCCTAAATTGGGCTGGGTCAGTGGGGATAAGCCTGGGTTTTTTATTTAGAGTTTTGCGAATTTGTTTCTTATCTTTTCCATAGCGTCGTCAAGTTCTCTTCAACCTATTAGTTTTGATTTACATCTACGGTCTTATTTTGAACATACAAGTTGATACAGCTTCTTTACGATAGCATACAAGGTAAATGGGCGCATATAGTACATCTCCATGCCTTACATATCATGTACTGTAGTACGACGCTAGATTAAAACTGACGTGGAAAGGTAACACCCGGCCACCGAAAGCTTCATTTTTATGAAGCCCAGGTGGTCGTGTGGTCTAGCGTGACGGCTACAGTGCAGGCGATTTGGTGTTACGATATCTCAGTAGTATGGGTTCGAATCCCGGCGAGGGAAGAACAAAAAATTTGCGAAAGCAAATTTACAGATCTAATATTGTTGGGTTGATGTTTAGACGAGTTGTATATACATAATGTACACAGCCATGTATCACCATCACTGTTGGTGATCCGATGGATAAATCTGTTGTAGAGTTGTCACTGGCTCAGACGTACTTATATATATATTATATATATACGTTTGCTCAGAAAAAATAACATCTATTAAGTAAATACTTTTCATGAGTAAAATTGATTTTCTGCTACTCAGTATTGGTTGAGTAGACTCGTAAATTCTATTTTGTCTTCGTATCTTAATAAATAATCTACAAACGTTTGTTAATTGAAAATGACGACTACTAATGTGTTTATATATTTGTTAGATTGATCTTCTCGGCCTTAATTTGATATTTTTGGAAGGGTGTAGATTATTTTTGGTCATCAAGCTCATCTATTGTTTCGGTTCTTATGTATCTTTGGCTCACACCTTTCACATATTTGGCTTTGTGCGTTCCTGATGCAGAGAAATCTAGAAATGCGCCTCGGACGCATGCAATCTATATAACGTGTTGTTTTCTTTTTTTTTAACTTAATCTAATGAACTGATTTGAATTGTTATATGATTTTTCTAATTATGGAAAAAGACAGTATTTAACTACCTTATAACACGAAGACAAATATAGAAATATATGAGCTTGTCATAGGTCTTTGTTTTGAATTGTCCATCTGTATAAACTTCAAAAACGTATCTAGACATTAATATTGTTTCCGAACTCAATAATAACAAGCAACATACATATTTTATCATTTAAAAAATTAAATTTAAGTGTATAGAAAATTATTACATTATATTGTTTTTGCTTTTGATAGTGATATTAACGTATACAATTGTTCAGAGATAATTTTATTGTCTTTGATTTAAAGAGTATTTCCATATATGGAGATAATGTTTTTGTGTTTGTCGTTTTTCAACTCTGTTTATTTTTCCTGGTAAAGGAAATGCATGTTAACGCATATGCATGCTACTTCAATCTATTACATGTGAATGTTTTGACCGAGTGCGCTGGTTTTATTTTAAAATATAATCAGGTCAAATCAAGGCCATTTAAGCAAAAACAAAAATAAATCGATTGGAAGTATAATATACTTCCTTTAACATACCATGTACAGTTCAATATTCTTCATTGTGACTGAATGGATTGACTGGAACATATATTACACAAGGATGTATAAATCACATATTGACAAATATATAGAAGTATAAAAAAACGACTTGGTAAGTATCATGATAATATGCACCCACAGTATCCTGCACAAAAATAATATAAAAGTAAAGATTGCTTTGTAAAATGGTTGTCTAAATTTAGTTACAGTGTATTTTTTATTTAGGGAATTTGGTTTGGGTGACCGGTCTGTTAAAGTCTCTATTAAATGCGCGTTATAAATTTTCCACTCAAGGGGCGACAAGTGCTTGGCGGCGTACCAAATAACAGCCTGTTATCCGATGAGTTTTCATCGACATATACTACGCATTTTTTACTTTCATATATTTCTATAAATCACTCTCTAAGTGATACCTTACTATATGTCAATCGGGAGATATGTCTACCCTGCACCCATCTGTGTGAGACAAACAGGATTATTGACCATAATTTGTTCACTTTTGATTTGAAAGAGATCCAATAATCTTATATGTCGGCCCTTTCCTATTTTTGATTTTTGCCTTTTTTCTTCTTTGTGATCTAGTGGAATTATTTTTGAAACTCCTTAAAAAGTAAGATAAAAAAAAAACCCGAACTCCGAGGAAAATTCAAAACCGAAAGTCTCTAATCAAATGGAAAAATCAAAAGCACAAACACATCAAACGAATTGATAACAACTGTCATATTGCTGACTTGGTAAAGGCATTTTGAGTTGGCATGACACGGGTTATGTTCTTCTATTATATTTAATGATGGTATAATACTAAACCTCTAACGGGAGGGATTGTGCCTGATATTAATAGACATAGTTTAATTGAGGCCTGTAACAAGTCAGGAGCCCTTGGCCTTTGTTAGTCTTTTATGATTTTTAATGTTTGTTTCTTGTGTATTATTTGGAGTTCAGTATGACGTCCATTATCACTGAACTAGTATATATATTTGTTTAGGGGCCAGCTAGATGACGCCTCCGGGTGCTCGAGTTTCTCGCTGCATTGAAGACCTTTTGGTTACCTCCTACTGTTGTCTGTTCCATGGTCGGGTTGTTGTCTCTTTGACACATTCCCAATTTCCATTCTCAATTTTATTTTCTTATCTACAAAAAGGTGGACTTAACCTGGTTTTACAGCTAGCTTAACCACTCACTTGTATGACAGTTGCATAAAATTTTATTGCATTGACAACGATGTGTGAACAAAACAAATAGACACAATAGGTAAAAATGTCAAAAATTGGGGTACAGCAGTCAACATTGTGTTATAATCTTAATTACTATTAAAACAAGAAACACTAAAAAGGCATATAGATAAAGCACTTAGCAAAAATGAAAGACAGATTACAAAAATTTACCAACACACAATGACGGGATGTAACAGTACCGAGCCACGGCATCTGTAACAATGAAACACAAAAAGGCATATAGATATAGCATATTAGCAAAAATGAAAGACAAGAATACAAAAAAATGATTAAAGGACAATAAAACAATAACGGGGTGTATAAATGAAAGGCATGATTAAAAAAAAATTACCGTCTTTTTTCTTTGTTTGTGTCTTTGAAAAGATTTTGTATGAATTCTGCTTCATATGAGAACAAATCGGTGTATTTGTACAAAATCTTTTCATAGGATAATAAGTTCATACAATCCTATGTAGAAAACTAAAGACTTAGCTATGAAGAACTCCGCCAAACACTTAGGCAGATAGAACATGCATTCAATTGAAGTCAACTTGCCTGATTTTTTTTCAAAATTAGATTGCAATCTTCATAGTATTTGTTTGTGTTTATAATACATATAATGAGAATGTCTGTTGTTGAAAATCATTTTAAGACAACAGTATAAAATTAGTCTGTATCACCAAACGAAGCGAAAAATACTGTCATATACTTGAATTGTCACAAGCATTTCTGAAGAAAATGGTCGGCTTAACCTGGTTATGAAACAAGCTTGCTGAACCTAATACCTGAAACATAGATATATATATATATAATTTCTTTATATGGACTAAATTGGGTAAACAAAGAAGTCAACAAAAAATGCTTGTAATTGGTAGTAAATTGAAAAAATATAACGAAGAGTTTCATTATCTGTTTATTTCAGACAACCGCCATGCAGTCTCAACGACGCATTGGTGTAGGGCGCATAGAGATGGATATGCTAGAAATAAATGCTGTAAAGAAATTTGGTGCGAAGTTTGTAGACGACATTTATCCTATCCCAATGGCAGAGGTTCTTAGAAAAAACTGCATAATAGACGAACCCTTTTACCAAGAAATTCTTCTGATGCAAAGAAATCATTCTCCCCGTAGATTTATGTGCGAAGCGCTAGTTAACGAGACAACAAAGAACTGCAACCTTAAACATCTTATACAAGTGTTATATGATAATGGTTTAAGGAATCTTGCCAAAGAATTATTCCTTTGTCACGAAGAAAGTCGAAACAAATCGAGCAGACACTAGTAATAGACGTAAGATTGGAGAATACTTTAAGAATATCAAACAACAAGTTCATGCAATGGTATTTAAAAACTCGCTTTCTACTGTTCATAATTTAGGAGAGAAAATTAAGAAATTAATTCTTGATATCAACGATCCCGTGCAAAAGATGTATGCATGTGATAAGTATGTTGCATTGAAAGCTGCAGAAATGGACTCACTCACAAACATTGCAGGAATAGTCAGCAAAGATCATCCAGGGTATTTGGAAATGAAACGATATGTTTCAAGTACATCAAACCCCGCACTTTCAGAAGTAATTCTGTATGGAAGACAATCAGATGTTCTTTCGACAATCGGCGACTTTGAAGAAGCGGAAGATTTTATGCGACAAGCATTAGTAAGTGCGTACACCAGTTGTTCATGTGTAGAAGTGACAGATATGTTATATAAAAATGTGGTTGTAAAGCTATCGAAATTTGAGAAAAATCCCCATGACGAAAAACTACGAAAATCAATTTTGTTTGAAGCCGATCAAGGACTTTGGACACTACGAGACCAATCAGAAGACTTGCGATTATTTTGGACGAAACTTTTTCTTTTACGAATGGCATTTGCTCATCTTGGTATCGGAAAGTTTTGTGATATTATACAGAATTATGTACCAAGCATGCAATCTATTGTAGAAGCTGAACGTTTACTAAAACTCGATCCCCTGAAAGATCTAGAACATCGGAGACAAATGTTTATTGCAGTTGCAAAAGCTAGACTTGAAGAATGGAAAGGTAACATGGAAGCTGCAATGAAATATTTACAAATAGCCAGGGAACTAGCAAAAGAGGGAAAGTATGCAGAGGACAGAGCACTTGCAGATTATGAAATTCTCCTTAAAAAGAATCCATGGAAAACACATATTTATGAGCGTCACCGACACGTACATAGAACAGAAGAACAAAATAGTCTTGTTTTGAGTTTAAGGTCTTCAATTTTGCCCTCGTCACTAGAGGATTCAACAGATCAAAAAACGTGTTTTTCATCAAACAACGACAGCAAATGTCAATCAAGCAGAAGTGTGCATTTTGAAATATTAAGGACGGTAAGTGATACCCAATCAAACATAAGCTTAGAGCATCTCGATCCACAGTCTCCTTTAGGTAGTGACCTTAGCTCACTTTCCCCGGAAACATCTACAAGCGACAGCATGGAACATCTAAATCTACTCTCTTTACAAGAAAATGCAACTGAACCGGGATTGGGTAATACGGATGCTCGACATGCTATATTTGATATTTCTGTTCAATCTTCAAATGTGGTATCCAGCCAAACCGAAGCATCCCCAGAATCTCACGATGATTCTTCGTTGGAACATTTGCACTTTTCATCATCTGAAAGATTGCTCGAATAATTTCAAAATTGGAAACTTTGAAAACACAATGATGAATAATCACATGTAACAATAACACATTCATATTTTTTCATCATAGTTTGCTTTTAAGATTGATAATTTGTTTTTGAAATTAGAATATTAATGAACTGCAGAACGCATATTAACGGCCGATATATAAAAATTATAAACTATATGCGTAAACGTATCAATAGTTTACCGATATCAAATTATCATTAGTCCACACTATAATAAATTTATATATGTCAAAGTCTTTTCAAACAGTGTAGAGAACTATATACTGCATTTACAAATCCTAATTCAGTAAAAAAAAAAGGGCACAATCGGAAATATGATATAATTAGTTAATTTAAAGATCAGACGACTGTTCAGCTTCTTTATTTTGAACTTCAATGGTGAGTCTTTTGTAGACAAAAACCGCACAACTTAAATTTTTGTATCCGTCAAGAGTTTATCTAAATATTTATGACTTCGAAAAAAAGTTGCTTGTGAGTTGAGACACCAGAACATCGTATCTGTCAACCCATTCAAAATGGTGACCGATATAATAATCATCATTTTTTTTTAAAGTGAAATTAATGAATATTAAAATATTCTACTACTTTTTGGCTTTGAGAATGTACTGTTTGGATATTAGTCGTCAAAAAGTTCGTTTCTATATATGTCGGCGTTTCTTTTTGTTGCACATCAGTTTTCCAGTTCTTCCTTTGTTTTCCCTCTGTTTTAGTTTGTAACCCGGATTTTTCTCTCTTAATTGATTTATCACTGTTGAATAGCGGTATACTACTGTTGCCTTTATTTAGCTAGCTACAACAGTAGGTGTAATCCACCATTTTCTTCCTATGGAAATGCCTGTATCAAGTCGGAAATATGGCAGTTGTTTTCTATTCATTTGATGTGTTTGGGCTTTTGATTTTGCCATTTTGTAAAGGTTTTTAAATTCTGGGTTTTTTTTTGTTTTTTTTTTTTATTAACGTAGCGTATCTAACTGTTTCAACAATTGTGTATTGTCTATGTGCCTTTTTGTGCTTCTTCGTTACATATTTGTTTGTTCTTATAATGATTAGGATTATAACACAATGTCGACTGCTGTAGCCCTATTTTTGACATTTTTATATATTACGTCTGTTTTTTTTGTTCACACATCGTTGTCAATGTAAAGGAATTTGATGCGACTGTCATACAAGTGAGAGGTTTAGCTAGCTATTAAACCAGATTTAATTCATCATTTTTTACATAAGGAAATGCCTGTAAAAAGCCAGAATATGACAGTTGTTTTCCATTTGTTTGATGAATTGGAACTTTTGATTTTGCCATTTGATTAGGGACTGTCCGTTTTGAATTTTCCTCGAAGTTCCGAATTTCTGTGACTTTATTTTTTGTTAATCCGTATTTACCGGCTGTATTTTTTTACGCTTAAAGAATGAGTATCATTCGATATTTTTAGATCATGTCCGTATCACATTCCTTAAACATGTATGCAGTCGCATGTTTTATGTCATGATTTAAATACTTACTCTATAAAATGTCAACAATTTAAAACTCTTAAAAATTTACAAAACTCATAGAATACTAGTATAATCATGTTCCAGTTCCGTTAATCACTAATAAATTCTAAAGAATTAAAGCTTATTGTTACTGATGGCACATCATCAACAATTTGTGATGTCTCAGTAACAGAATCAAAAGAACTGCATTCAGGTGTATACGATCTTTCTTGTAAAGATCCTATTGTCTCTTGATATTTTTCTAGAGCTTTGTCTTCGGCGTAATTTCCTTCTTTTGCAAGTATTCGTGCCATTTGGAGACATGTTTTAGACTCATTTACATTGCTTTTCCATTGATGAAGTCGAGATTTGGCAATATGATAAAACATCATTCGTCTATGCTCCATATCTTTTAAATCGTCACATTCTAAAAGTCGTTCTGCCTCTGCAATGGATTTTGTAGATGGCACATAGCTATCAATCATATCACAAAGTTTGCCTATCCCTAACAAACAAAATGACATTCTCAGAATAAACAAACGTTTCCAAAATATTCTCATGTCTTCTGATTCATCATTTAAAGACCAAATTCCCCGACTGGCTTCCAGAAATAAAGATTTTTGCAGTTCTTCAGTTGGAGATTGTTCAAATTGAGACAACTTAAAAACAACATTTTTGTATATCATGTCTGTTATTTCGACACACGGAAGACTGTTATCGGCTGCCACGTAAGCGGCTCTTAGTAAATCCTCGCCTTCTTTAAAACGACCATCTGTTGAGAGAACGTCTCCTTTACGACCATAAAGTATAACTTGGGAAATAGATGGAGCAGATGTTCTATTTATAAAAGATTCCATTTCAACATAGCCTTCATGATCAGGGGATACACGTCCAGTGATATTGATTAAAGCGTCCATTTCAGCTGCTTTTAGAGCAGTATATTTGTCACAGAGATACATCTTTCGAACAGGATTTGTTTCTCTTTCAATATTTAGTTTCATTATATTACTGAGTCTGTTAACATCTGCATGTGGATTTTTAAATGCTATATCATGTACAAGTTTCTTGATATCTCTGAAATATAAACTTATTTTTCTTCGGTTTTCTGTTTGTGTCTTGTTCATACGGATTATAGATGCTTTCTGCTGACATTGTTGATAACAACAGAACAATATTTCTGCCAAATAGCTATATTTGCTATTGTACAGTGTAGCAACAATCTCCGAAAGGGTTAGTTTAGACAAAATAGTATCAACAAGCATTGTTTCAGCATCCATTGCATTTTTTATCTTTGGTAATATTACATCAAGATGTAAAGGATCAGAAGATAAAGCTTCTGAAAACTTCATTAGATCATTATTTGTAGTGAGCCTTGAAATAAACAAAAGAAACCCATCCAGCTCTAAAGATGTCATAACAATTGCTCCATCTTGAAACTTTTGTCTGTTTGCCATATTCACTGATAATTTCTGAAATAATAAGATACTACATCCTTTAGTTTAGATACAAAATAGTGTTCCTTAATATAAAAAGTAAAATCACAAAAATACTGAACTTAGAGGAAAATCAATTCGGAAAATCCATAATCACATGGCAAAATCAAATAACAAAACGCATCAAAAACGAATGGACAAGAACTGTCATATTCCTGACTTGGTACAGGCATTTTCAAATGTAGAAAATGGTGGATTAAACCTGGTTTTATAGCGCTAACCCTCTCACTTTGATGACAGTCTCAAAATTTATTGTTCTACTAGTATATTTGTATTTGATATCACTTTGTTTTGATAACAAAAAATGCTTAGTAGTAACATATAGTTTATTTTGTAAACAGGCAAAATTCCTTAAAACGAAGAATAACTATTGAGTGTAATGATGCGAAATTTTGTTTTCACGATTTTTAATAATATATATTTCTCAGTCAAAGTGGGTAGTACCCCTTGAATCATCCTCAGTTGTATATTTCAATGTTATCACAGTATTGTCTTAATGTATTCGTTCAAAAAAGTGTCTATTATATATCTCGTTATATATATTAGAACTATAACATGTCATCTAGATAATGACGTCAACACGGTATCCGATCTAAAGGAATAAAAACAATCGACTGACTTCATTTAACAAATGAATACATATATAGCTGTATGATTATTTGTGTGTGAAGTCATATTGGATTTAAGAATAGTCTATGTTAACTTACATTTTCAGTATGTACTGAAGACACTGAATCGCCTCTAAAAAATTTGGAAGTTGTACTTGTAGGTGATAAGTTTTCCCCATGATTACGTATATAAACCGTAGGAGTGTTATATCCAATGACGATCATCGAATGTTGTAAACATTGAAAATAAAAAAAATGTGTCGTCCTAAAACTTAAACTTTAATATTTGTCCTAAATTTAGTACAGTTATTTAAAATGTTTGCTTTGCTTGCATATATAGGTATAGAGATGTGATTGTGAATGAAACAACTATCAAATTATCCATAACTGAAATTTAACCTACTTGAATATTTTATCATCCCTGTATATTTTTTTTTATTGTTCGAAAAGGGGGATGTGGCAGTGGAATTTGATTTAAAGTTAATAGGCATGGACTACTCGAAGATTTTGTGAGTATTTTGCTTTAACAAACATGCAGGTATATATAAGGGATTCATAGTGATGTTAAAAAAAAATAAAGGTAAGAATAATAGACTCTAATATAAAGATTCACAGAGAAGACATAGCGTATTCATTAATACGCATATGAAAAGGTATTTGGCAAAAGTACAATTTCAATGTGCTTAATTTTTGATTTTCATAGAGTATGAACCCTGTCATACTTATTGTTCATTTGAGTTAAATCAATCTTACATGCAATAAGTTTTGCATTATTGAATTTCTATAATATGATTTTTAAAAATTGTCTATATTGATTCTCATAAAGACTTGTTTTTAATAACTGAAAACGACTAACACATGTATTGTAATCTAGTTTTCAACAGTTGATCTTACATGCAGTCATTACTTTTTTGGGAATTGCACATGATAGTGCTTTGAACTAGCTTACACATCTTACAGTAATATGTAAAAAAGAGACATGCAAACAATAGTACACAAGACAACATTTTTACAACTGAGTATTACATTTTGTTCCAATGAAGTGTTATTACACTATTGTCGCAGGTTAAGGAGAGGGTTGAGCGCTAACAAACATGTTTAACTGTTCCATATTCTTTTTGTGCCTGTACTAACCAGGAACCTGTAATAAAGTTAACGGTAACAATTTTCCTGCACCAGATGCGCATTTCGACAATACATGTCTCGTCAGTGATGCTCGTGGCCAAAATATAGCAGTTGCAGTTTATTGTTATCTGCCATTTTTCTTGTTGAGTTTAAAGCAGGCCGTTTAGTTTTAACTTCTGAATGGTTCTGCATTTGATCATATCGGTCCATTTTATTGCTTACTCAACGGAATGAGTGCATCTGATTGTTGAATGCGTATATTGATTGGTAGTTGTTCACACCTTTGTCCATTGATAAACTACTATACCTGCTAAGTTTTGGGATACTATATTGAACCTTCGTCTAGTTATTTGCCATAATATCTTTCTTCGTTCTCGTAATTTTAAATTACCCTGTAAGGATGTATTCTTCTGACGTTTCAGTCTCGTTGAAATCTCGTTCTGGAATTAATCCCAAAATATGTGAAACAAGTAGAAAATATCAATGAATTTAAAAAACATTATAATTAAACATAACTCTGTGGAAAAATTGTATATTTACAATGAATAGTTTTTGAGTAATCCAGTTTTCAAATTTTACGACCAATCAAGTCAGTCTTTTTAGCCAAAATTTTGAGAAAATGGGTGAGAGGTACAAAAAAAGGTTTTACAAGAATCATGTACATCCCATATATTTTTTGTCTTTTCAAATGTCTTAGATATGTATTTTTTCAATCATTTATAACCAAAAAAAAATGAAATAATATGGATTTTGTTCTTAAATTGGAGAAAAATCACAAATTTACAAAATTGACGGCATGGTATTTGACCC
This sequence comes from Mytilus edulis, assembly GCF_963676685.1. NCBI lineage: Eukaryota > Metazoa > Mollusca > Bivalvia > Mytilida > Mytilidae > Mytilus > Mytilus edulis. Next base: position 32,760,386 of record NC_092344.1, on the reverse strand, counting down.
CAAAAAGCATCAAAATATGATAAAACTTTCTCATATTAACACCTTCCTATCTTATTTTAAAGTTCAATTTATTCAGATTGTTCCACTTCATCTTTATTGAAAGTATGGAAAAAGTTAAATGTGGAACTTTGATTCTTTTCACGACAAATTAATAGCCCAAAAATAGGTAAAAATTGATGAATAATGGAAAAATCATCAAAATTTGATATTTTCAAAAGGCCGTAGCAAAAAAAAAGTGCACCAACATATGATTTTTTCTTCACCAATTATTTTTTAACAGTCATAAAAACCCCAAAATCGGGTTAAGAAAAAAGTTTGATTCTAAAAAATTTGGATCCTCAGAGGTTAACATTTTAAAATATTTTTTAAACGAAGAGCTACTTGTTGTTCATTTCCTGAACTGACTAGGGCACTTGTGAAGATATGACCATATGAGAGCGAACAAGTTAAGTACATAGTAATTTCATGTATTCAATTTTGCATACTAGTAGTAGTTGTATAACTCGATAGTGTAGAACTAGGCGTAGATATTAGTTTAAGAGTGTATTGTCCATGTTGTATAATTGTAAATGGTGTTCATTTTTCAATAGAAATAAATATATAAAATATCCATGTTAATTATTTTAGTTCAAGAAATACATATTGAGGATATTCTCCCTGCGTTGAAGAATACTAAAGGCAACAGTAGTATACCGCTGTTCGAAATTTATAAATCGATTAAGAAAAAAAATAAAAAAATCAGGGTTACAAACTAAAACTGAGGGAAACACATCAAATATAAGAGGATAACTACGACACAACAGAAACACAAAACTTAAATGTAACCATTGGTGGCCATCGGCTGTTATCTGCTCTTTAGTCGGGTTGTTGTCTTTATGACATATTCCCCATTTACATCCTCAATTTTTTTTCCTTTTATCGGTTCAAATCCCAGTCAATCCTTGATGTTGCTACAGGTGGATTGCACAAGAAAATGTCAGGAATAACAGTTGTTATCCATTTGATGTGTTTGATCTGTTTATTTTGCCTTTTGATTACGGACTTTTCGTTCAGAAGATTCCTCGGATTTCGCACAACTTTTTGAAAATTTCATAGTTTCATAGTAAATTAAAAAAAAACTCAGCCGCAGAAGACTGCGTAACAGGAGCATATAATACACAATATTAATTACAACATAGTTCATAATACAAACAGTATACATTTTTAAATTATACATCTTCAGAAATAAGTCTGTGATTATTACAGTTTTAAATTACACAATCATCTTTTCTACCTTTAGTATAAGAATTGACAGCTAAGACAGCACATTACTATAACAATATTCAAGCATGCCAAGTACATTTTTTTCATTTGGATATTTTAAATAATATGGAGGTATGAACTTCCCACTTAAATCCTTTACTTCACAATTGGTACAATTACATATATAGTGGTATACATCCCCAAGACCAGCTTTACAAAGAGGACAAATTCTCTCCTTTCGTGGTACATTTCTCCATCTTCCTGTTGCGATGGGAAACTTTGTGTTATATACCAGTAATTTACATATATATACTCTATGACCCCGCCTTATTTTTAACAGATATGGTTCTAAGCAAAACTCTTCTTTAAAGTGTAAATAAAATGCCCCCTTGAAGAGTAGTTCATATCAGAGAACCAATTTTTAATAAACTGGTCCTGGATACGCTGCCTTACACATGTTACATAAATTTAAATATAATAAAAATCGACTTGCTCCGGAATATTAAATAGTTCCCAAAAGCCACAGTCATTAAACACAGATTTTACCTAGTTAAATCACTTGAAATTATAACCTTCATGCTCATGCATGTACCAAAATAACTAATACAGTTTACCCGATATTTTTTTATCATTTGTTGCTAGCTTTTTTAAGTCCTCAATGCTCTTCAACTTTGTACTTGTTTGGCTTATATAAATATTTTGATCTGAGGGTTACTGGTGTATCTTATTAAGACGAAACGCGCGTCTGGCGTATTAAATGATACGCCTGGTACCATTGATAACTATTTACACCACTCGATGCCAATGATTGTGAACGTGTCGTCCCCGATGGTATCATCATGGAAGTAATATTTAAAAGGAATAACATCGACTAATTAGCATGTATTAACGGCCTGCATAGCTCTGTTCTAAAGTCATATGATTTTATCCAATTATAGTCTCAGCGGTAAGACCCCTTTGGTTACTATCTGTGATACCGCGGTTGTAAAATGGCATCTGGAATTTCTTATCAGTCACGTGATTTTATCGAGTCCGGTAATTATAAAGTACCTGTGTGAAATCCGAGGTTTATTAATAAGAAGGTGGCGCTCGGTATCATATAAAACCTCTACCTTCAGATGAAGTCGTATGATGTAAAAAAAAACTTAAAAAACGGACGAGAATTGTCCAAACTACCGCAGTTTAGCATGGAAAATTGTATTTAATTTAGCATATTTTTCCTTTTTACCGTTTGTTTTAAACTGTTCTAAAAGTGTTTTCCGGTTAAAAGCGGATCCCGAGTTAAACAGTTAAATACTGATGAATCGATTAGGTTTCACATGATGTTTAACGAAATAATGTAGGCAAGTCTAGACCTAGATTTTTTTACTGTTGAAATGTGCAAAGTTTATCGAGATTGAAAAAAAGGATATTTACTTTCAAGTATTCTAAATTTATGCCGTATATGTCATAAATGTCATTGATTACATTATTGAAACTGGACAACTAAAATGGGGATAATATTTTCGTAAATATATATATTTTTTAAGAAGTGTTTATTTTGGAATGCTTGTATTAAATATAACAAGCTACAGCAAAAATTATTACAAACCGCAAAATGGGCTTGAATCTATCTGTCTTATGGCAAATTCATTTTTACACAAATTAGTTTATGTATCAAGAACTTAATAACAAATTAAATTGAAGGATAGAACCGTTTAGAATTCTGAATATTTTAATTGACTTATACACGAAAGACTTATTTTTCTCGTATTTAATAAAGGGGGTACAAACGTATTTTTTGTACAATCATCTTGTTAACTTACGTAAATGGTTTTTTAGCTGTCTGTAAATATTAAAATTGAAAATGACCCAGCCTTGTTCTCCAATTTCGTATGTGATAGCTGTCGGTTTAAACTATTAAGATCAAACTAACCAAAAATAGGAAAAAATTGGACTAAAATAAAAATTGAACGAATGATTCTATTCGGCAGCGTACATCAACGGAATGTAACGAATGGACTATTCGGGTTACTTCGCACGTATATACGACAAAAACTTTTCTGTTCGTAATTCTCCGTGAACACGAAAATGACCGATAAAAGTCAGTGATTTGATCGATCACATGCGGAGAATCAACTTCCATGCCACATATTGATCCAATTAACGAGTCATCGAAAGATGGGCGGTAACGCAGATAAAACCTTTGAAGTGACGACGATAATATTCCTTTCAATATTACTTCCATGGTATAAATGATTTGGTCATTTATATAAATTTAAAGTTTATAAAAGTATATATTTTTCAAAATACTAAGGATTTTCTTAACCCCTGGGCATTGATTACCTTATCTGTATTTGGCACAACGTTTTGGAATTTTTGGGTCCTCAATGCTCCTCAACCTTGTAGTACTTGTTTGGTGTTATAATTTTTTTGATTTCAGCGTCTCTGATGAGTCTTATGTAGACGAAACACGCATTTGGTGCACAAGTTTATACGCCTTGTACCTTTGATAACTATTTGGTATTTTTGTTACTTTACTCTTTTGTCATCCGCCAAGAGTACAACCTGTTTTGTTGAGACAGTTCTCCAATACTGACACGATTTTAATTCTGTATGATAATTGTAAAACCTTATATTGTAATTATTAGAAGATTAAACTAATAGTAACACATGTCCTTTTGATTTGATACTTTTAAACATTTTGAGTATTTAGATCACAAACATTTCTCATATGTTTTATGTTAGTGACTAGGGATGAGTGTCTTTACGATATTTCAGCAGGTACAACGATTTGTAATTATAAGCAGTTGTCGATGCACAAATATGAATTCAGATTGTTTGCTGATTATTTTAGTACATAACAGAATCACTCAGACAAAGTGTTTTGTATCGAGTTATATCATTCTTCAAAGCAACATTGGTATATAAGATTTATAGAAATATTCGTGCCTTTGATCATCTGAAATTAAATAAACAATAAGACTATATCTCATTTTTGTAACGTCTCAAAAAATGAAATAAAATGACTCAACAATTTTGGTATAGTACTTCATTTATGTAATTTATTACATTTAATCATTTACAATAAATGTAAATATTAATGAAACTTTTGTAACACATCAAACCCGTAAGTTTTTTTCTTTCTTAAAAGAAGGTTCATATAAAGTTAATCTGAAGAATACCATAAATAACACAAACATAAGTGTATATAATTATTATACAATGTGTGTGTATAAACATAAAACAAAAGCAAACAATGAATTTATGATATATGTGATTTAGTCTTACAAAATATATATTTATATATGTTTGAGGTTAGCATGTCATAAGTTTTAAAACTTGACTGGTGTATGCCTCTGTTTAAACAATATAGCCTTTGTTTTATCAAAAACGTTGAAGTTTTTTTCATTTTGAAATAATAAAAATAAATCTAATCATGCAATGTTAATATAAGGTTCACTTTGCTTCACTATAATTCATGAAGGAAAACTATTTTGACAATAAAAAGTTAGCAAAATGTAAATTAACAATGATATCGAACTCCGAGGAAAATTTTAAACAGAAAGTCCGTAATCAAATCACAAAATCAAAAGCTTAAACACATCAAAAGAGTAACTGACTGTGTTCAGGCATTTTCTTATGTAAAAAATATTGGATTAAACTTTGTGTTATTGCTAGCTAAACCACTCACTAGTATGACAGTCACATAAAATTCTATTATATTGACAACGATGTGTGAACAAAACAAACAGACACAAGAATTTTAAACAATTTGTTTTCAGAGTACACCTTCATGTTAAAAGTCTTAGGTCTTCAAGTAATAAGTTCTAGATGCTAATGTTATGAAGATCAACTATCAGTGGTGAGATTTTCTCCAATAGTGTGATAACTACGCGATGATTGGTACATCTCATCTGGAGGGGGGTGATCTTCTACTTGATCCACTTCCTTAGGTTTTCGATCTGTTCTGGAAAAAAGAATATATGAATCAATCAAGACAAACCAGTATGGTCTCTTACAAGTAGGTTTTATCATTTAACAATGTTGACTTCGATTTAGAAAATAAGATGGCAGCAATATAAACTATAAGTTAAACATAACGATGTACGATAATAGCGTCATAAGGATTTTTCTTACAATTAAATGCATTTAATAGGATGGAAATGTTCAATAAAATTATGTAGTACATCTAAATGTCATTTAATTGTTTCATGCAATTGTGGAGTTGATAATTTATATTAACGCTATGGTTTATGAAGTCATGTAAAAAATCTTGTTTATATGCAAGAGTATTGACATAATGCGTTTTCCCTTTCTGGTTCTGAATTTATATGCTGAAATCAGAAAAATTATTTTCCACGAAATAATTTACGATAAACTACTATTGAAGTTTAAGATTCAAATGTAAAATCACAAAATACTGAACTCCGAGGAAAACTTAAAAAGGATAGTCCTTAATCAGGTGATCTCAGATGGCTCTATCAAAAGTTAAAACACATCAAACAAATGGATAACAACTGTCATATTCCTGATTTGCAGACTTGAAATATTACATAAAGTACCATGTTATTGCACATTGTTCTTTTGCAATACTATCCCTCTTTCTCGGCGAATTAATGTAAATTCAGATATAAATAAACTCATCATAGATACCAGGATTGAAATTTTATATTTGCGCCAGACGCGCGTTTCGTCAAAAAAGACTCATCAGTGACGCTCGAATCAAAAATGTTAAAAAGGCCAAATAAAATACGAAGTTGAAGAGCATTGAGGACCAAAAATTATTAAAAGTTTTGCCAAATAAAGCTAAGGTAATCTATTCCTGAGGTAGACAAGCCATAGTATTTCAAAAAATCAAAGTTTTGTAAACAGTATAATGATGAACATAATTATCAAAGATAACTCACGTCAACACAGAAGTGCTGACTACTGGGCTGGTGATAACTCGGGGAATTAAAACTCCACCAGCAGTGGCATCGATAAATTAGTGTTCTTTTTTTTTATAACTAAACTAAACTAAACGGTTGAAAAACATGCGAGACTAACTATTGTGATTTCATGAAATAATGCATAAAAATAACGCTTCTAAAACTAAATTGCGAGTTTTTATTTTTGCGAAACTTATCCCGTCGCAATAATAAAAACATAGCAATAATTTCTATAATAATATAACGTGACTCTGTCCTTTAAAATATCCCGTCCTTATGTCATTGTTCTATAATACATTTGAAAATACTCTAAACAACAAACGACAAAACTATTTTACTCGTGTAGTGGTATTAACCATATGAGAGTTCTTCAAAATTCTAAAGAACTTTTGGACACTTTAAAATCTCGGTCTATTTCTAATTCTAACATAACTTTTTTTTAAACCTTGTACATCACATTTCCCCATGTGAAATTATAATTGTTTTGAATAAACATAGAACGACAAAATTTCTTTTTATGTGAGGTTTTCATTTTCTGACGTCAGACACGCGAAGTAATGAATGTTTTTTTTTTAATTTGATAGATGCTTTTGTGTTTTTTTGTAATTGATTGTTTGTTTGTAGATATTGTAACACGGCGATGACTGCTGTACCCATATTTTGACTATTTTATTTATTATGTCTGTTTTGTTCACAGATCATTGTAAATATAAAGGAATTTGATGCGACTGTTATAGGAGTGAGAGGTTCAGCGCTATAAAACCAGGTTCAATCCACCATTTTCTACATTTGAAAATGCATGTACAAAGTCAGGATATGACACTTGTTGTCCATTCGTTTGATGTGTTTTATCATTTGATTTTGCCATTTGATAAGAGACTTTCCGATTGAATTTTCCTCGGAGTTAAGTATTTTTTGTGATTTTACTTTTTCTGAATTTATAAAAAAATTTATTAAATTGCAGTTCTGACATTATCATATTTAGTCTGTATGTATGTACAAACGAATGCAATAAGTAAATGATGATAATTATGAGTGCGAGAAAATAAAACAAAAAGTGTTTCTCTCTCTTACTTTAATTGTTCAAGCTCTTTTTTAATTTGTTTTCTTCTGTTTTCATCGATAGGATATCGCCATAAAATCAGCAGAGCTATAAGCGTGAATACAACAGGACCTGGTACTACCAAGTAACGTAAAGCTAGTCCTACCGATGCTGGTTGATCACACTCCCCTGTTTTATAGCCACCAACACTAAAGAAGAACAAGGTCGTACTACATTATTTCAAAATGCAAATATTGAAGAATCAGAATACGATATTATTGACTGATAACAATGTTCTCTGTTCAGGAGCGAATACAATCATTGAGGTTTTTTTTTAAATAGAAAAGTTTTCATTAAAAATAAACATTGCTGTGTGTAATGCTTGTCACTAATTTAGACTTATTTCAAAGTTGTAAATCGTAAAGTATTTTAAGAAATTTATGAAAGGAGGTTTTTAACGAATCACAAACACACAATATAATGTTATATTTTACTAACCCTAATGCAAGCTGAGATAATCCGAGTCCTACACCTACGGCTAATTTACTAAAGAATACATAAAAAGAATAAAATATGGCGTCCTGCCTTGTTCCTGTCTGAAGCATGAATTCATCCAATACGTCTGGCAGCATAGACCTAGGAAAGATGAAATAACTGATCAACCTTAATTGCATAATTCGAAAATAAACTTTTTCAATTTATCTATTTGGATGTTTTAATCTGTTAGCATGCAGCCTATTTAAACGTCTAAGGCAAAATAGCTGTTATCGATGAATACCAAACAGTAATAAACATATTGAAAAGATGTCTTCCGGCTTTTATATCATTTGGTAAGTGTATATTGACGTTTATCCTGAAAGTCCGTTTTTCCTTATACGGAGAAGTCCGTCTTAATTTTCATGTTAGTGATAATGTGTGTGTTTTGTGTGTGTTCGTAATAAAAGATTTTCAAACAACTGGCAAGTTAAAGAAGAACAAATAGAGAACTGCAGATACTGCTGAAACTCCGATATATACTTCTAATTTAGTATTTCTTGAGATTGTTGTTTCGTATAAATCAAACCCTATATCACGTCGTTCTCTATTCCTTAATTATTGTAACAGGACTTAAAAATTAAATTTCGAACAACCTTCTACAGATTATCTATATATTGCACAGTTCAACAAGTCAGGAATATGACAGTTATTATCCATTCGTTTGATGCGTTTGAGCTTTAGATTTTTCCATTTGATTAGGGTCTTTCCGTTATTAAATTTCCTCGGAGTTCAGTAGTTTAGTGATTTTACTTTTTGATATCAGTGAAACACAACCAATCTTACCATGGAAGTAATAAAGCAACAGCAACACTTATCCCAGCCAATACTAGTACAGGATAGTACGCATAAACATTCCCTGGTATATACAGTTGTGATATCAGAACTGGAATGAATATCTGTCAAAATAAATCACAGCTAAAAGTGACAAATGACTTACATTTTCAAACCTTATATACATTTAACTAGTAAGAGAAAAAAAGTTCTACAAACCAGAGTAGCAAATATTGAAACACAATAATGTATGTTAGATTTGGAAACTTTATGAACTTTTATATATAAAGATTACCTTTGCTGTATTTGGCAAAACGTAATTTATTTGGTCTTTTTAACTTTTTTGTTATTCGAGCGTCAGTGATGAGTCTTTAACAGACGAAAAGCGCGTCTGGCGTATATACAAACTTTCAATCCTGGTATCTTTGAAGAGTTTATTTATATCAAAAGATTGAGAATTTTGAGAATTATTCACAGTAAGAATTTTTGTTTGGACGCATCATTTGTAAATGCAATACTGACTTGTTATATAAGCTAGTAACATTTTTTCATTTAGCAACATTTAAGTTCTTGTGTAAATGAAAACATAGTACTGTACAGAATTATATATAAACACATCACAATATTGAATGTGTTGCGCACAACGTGTGTTTCTGTAAATTATGCATAGAAATTTAAAAAAAAATTGTACATAGAACTCCTATAATCATTTGAAGACAATAAAATGAATGAAATGAAATCGCATATGTTATCACAACTACGTAAATTATAACGCATCTAACAGACATATCACGACAGTGGTATGTCTGAATAAACGTTCAACTGCTTCGTTTCCTATGTATCCTTGTCTTTGAACGTTACTGATACTTGTCTGAGCATTATTGAATGTAAGTCCAGAAAAACGCTTAATTAGGACTCATGGAATTTATAATACATTGTTTTCATTTTTTTACTGTACTGGGTCGATTCTTCTGTTGATGGATATCCCTCTCCAAGGGTATTATTAGCTCAATGAACTTATATGATTTATTAAAAACTTTTCTTATTGTCCATTAGATTGACAAAAATTATGTTCGCAGTGAAAGAGGGTCTTCAGAAAAACTGTGAAACTGTTTACTCGCGTAGTGGTATTAACCATATGTGGATTCTTAAAAATTCTAAAGAACTTCTAGCCAATTTTAAATTTCGGTCTTTTCCGATATTCAAGAGCTTGCAGCTCCTACTCAGACTTTGTAAAACGTCATCAGTGTCTGAGTAGAAAGTTGATGAAACAGGGGTATGTCAAAGAACGTCTCGTTCTTTTTCTAAAAAAAAAAGTTCATCGGAAGGTACCAAGACCTTGTTGATAAATATTCCGTATCAACTTCTCAAATAATACACGATGGTCTTGATGTATAGATTCTGCGTACTGATATTGTTTATCATCTTAACAACGTGTTTTATAGTTCTTTCATTTGTCTTTGTTCTATTATTATTATTACTTTTACTGTTGAATGGTTTCATGTGATATCCGTTTCACGTGGCTCGGTACTTATACATCTCGTCAATGTGTCTGTATTGACTTTCATTTTTTTGTGGTTTGTTTTGTATTTGCGACTTTTTGTATTTCTTTTGTTCTTATAACGTGACTCTGTACTTTAAAAGATCCCGTCAATATGATATTGTTCTATTATATGTCATTATGATATATTTCTATTATGAATTACAATATACGTTGAACCACAAACGTCAAAATCATTCAATCGCGTAGTGGAATTATTTTCGGATTCTTATAAATTCTATATATAACTTTTGGACTAGTTTAAATCTCGGTCTATTTCTTAAATTTATTCTTACATACTTTTGATTTTTTAACTCTGTATGCTAACATTCCCATGAAAATTTTAAAATTGTTTGTACGCACATTGAACGACAAATTTATGTGACGTATAAAATTTTCTGACGTCAGACACTCAAATCAATAAATGTGTTCGTAGATAGTAGATGTTTTTGTGTTCTGTTAAATTGTTCCTTTTAAAATTGTTAAACGATGATGACTGATGTACCCATATTTTGACTATTTTATTTATTGTGTCTGTTTATTTAACGCATCAATGTAAAAATATCGGAAATTGATGAGACTGTCATTAAAGTGAGAGGGTTAGCGCTATAGAACCAGGTTTAATCCACCATTTTCTACATTTGAAAATGCCTGTACCAAGTCAGGAATATGACAGTTCTTGTCCATTCGTTTTTGATTCGTTTTTTTATTTGATTTTGCCATGTGATTATGGACTTTCCCAATTGATCTTCCTCTAAGTTCAGTATTTTTGTGATTTTACTTTTTTCAGAAATTAGTTCTATCAAAACTTTTGATTTTTCAACCCTGTATGCCACCATTCCCCATATGAAATTGAAAAATCGCCTAAAAGAAATAATCCACAATGCCTTTCAACATAAAAATGGTAGCATACGCTATAAATTTATTACTTTGGGATTTCATAAGGCATATTTCGTCAATAGTGACAAAAAAAAAGTAAAACATGCTACACAGAAGAACAAGTGGTCAGTATACTGGAGTTTCTTATCGACATCATATTTGTTGAGTTTGGAGGTAGACTTTTCCAACAAATTGTCGGCATTCCTATGGGAACACACGCCTCTTCTTGCCGACCTCTTCTTATTTTCATATGAATCGGAGTTCCTTCAGACACTTGTCAAAAACAAGAGTATCAAAGAAGCCAGATTATTAAATTTCACTTTCAGATATATTGATGATTTTCTTTCCATTAACAATCCGAACTTTTCTGATTGGGTTCCATTCATATATCTACCAGAACTAGAAATTAAAGAAACAACAGAAACGGCTTCCTCCGCCTCATTTCTAGACTTGTATCTCGAATTTGACTTACACAGTCATCTCAGTACCAGAATCTATGACAAACGAGACGATTTCAATTTTGAAATTATAAATTTACCCCACCTTAGTAGCAATATACCAACTTCGCCTGCATATGGGATATACATGTAGGACTCTAAAGTGCGATGGGGACGCTAAAGTGCGATGGTCACGCTAAAGTGCGATGGTATACGCTAAAGTGCGATGGTATACGCTAAAGTGCGATGCTTCCATACGCTAAAGTGCGATGGTCCGCGAAAGTATAGACGTGAGAAATGTAATTGGATTATGACGTTAACAGTCGTTTATATACAAACCAAAAATGAACACGCCGGAAGACAAATTACAAATATCTGATTAAGAATTTTTCAACCAAATGTGAATAACTGAATTAATTTAAATCTAACCGTGTTTTGTCGGCTAGAGAAAATGTGTTTTATTTCGGTAGCTGGAGGAAGAAATTGTATCCTGCTGCAGTCGACCGTTTTACTATAGGCCCATTAGAAACAAGTAGTATTCGCACCTGCTTTTATTGGAAGCGAACGGATAAATTTAAATCATTGTTTATGTTGCAGTTTATTTTGCGGTCCCCGTTAAAATGTTGTCGCTTTAATTGAAAAGTAAAGTCGGCAAAGTAAAGGTACATTTTTTTCATGCGTAAATTATAAATTGTCGGCTAAACATCACTTTGTACATTGCAGGAAAATATAACATGGATGTGTAGTCACTACAAAAATGGAGAAAACTAAGCCCGGAGAATGTCGCCTTTCTCTATCATTTAATTGAAAGCGTAAACAAATAAATGCTATATATTCCGACAACAATCGAATTTTGTATTTGTAATTTACAAGGACGATTGTAAAAAAAGGGGGGAGGGGTCCCAAAAGTTATAGACTACCAACGTGTGAACGGCAAGCTACACCTATTATCACAATATTTTATACGCCCGAATTGTTAATAGTTTATTTACAAAAATATATAGTATTTTGCGACACCTAAATTACCTTTTTATCAATTATTACGTGGTCGGTCTTTTAGAATCACTTAAGACTACAGAGTCAGTTAAATTATAATGACTATCATATATGGTATACCTTAAAATACTAGATTTTGCAAAAGGACTATTTTTACATTGAATGTTCTTAAACGTTTTTAAAAGCCCCCGAACCTTACCCTAATAGCCCTATTTGTCCATCGCACTTTAGCGTGATATACCATCGTACTTTAGCGAACAAACAACCATCGCACTTTAGCGTGAGAAACCATCGTACTTTAGCGTAGACCATCACACTTTAGCGTGACCATCGCACTTTAGAGTACTATCGCACTTTAGAGTCCTACATATATTTCCCAACTTATTCGATATTCAAGAGCTTGCAGATCCTACTCAGACTTTGTAAAACGTCATCAGTGTCTGAGTAGAAAGTTGATGAACCAGGGGTATGCCAAAAAACATCTCGTCCTTTTTCTAAAAAAAAAGTTCATCGGAAGGTACCAAGACCTTGTTGATAAATATTCCGCATTAACTTCACAAATAATACATGGTGGTTTTGATGTATAGATTCTGCGTACTGATGTTGTTTATCATCTTAACAACGTGTTTTATTGTTCTTTGATTTGTCGTTGTTATATTATTAATATTACTTTTACTGTTGGATTGTTTTATGTGATATCCATTTAACGTGGCTCGGTACTAAAACATCCCGTCAATGTGTTTGTATTGTCTTTCATTTTTTGCTGGTGTGTTTTGTATATGCGACTTTTTGTATGTCTTTGGTTCTTATAACGTGACTCTGTACTTTAAAAGATCCCGTCAGTATGATATTGTTCTATTTCATGTCATTATATATTTCTATTATGAATTACGAAATACGTTGAACCACAAACGTCAAAATTATTCAATCGCGTAGTGGAATGAACAATTTGTGAATTCTTATAAATTCTATATAACTTTTGGACTATTTTAAATCTCGGTCTATATCTGAAATAAATTCTTACATACTTTTGATTTTCTAACCCTGTATGCTAACATTGCCTATGTGAATTTTTTTAAATTGTTTGTATATACAATGAACGACAAATATGTGTGACGTTTAAAATTTTCTGACTTCAGACAAGCGAATCAATGAATGCGTTTGTAGGTAGATGTTTTTGTGTTCTGTCAAATTGTTCCTTTTAAAATTGTTACACGATGATGACTTCTGTACCCATATTTTGACTATTTTATTTATTATGTCTGTTTAGTTCACACATCATTGTAAATATAACGGAATTTGATGAGACTGTCATCAAAGTGAGAGGGTTAGCGCTATAAAACCAGGTTTAATTCACCATTTTCTTCATTTGAAAATGCCTTTACCAAGTCAGGATTATGAGAGTTCTTGTCCATTCGGTTTTTTTTATGTGTTTTGTTATTTGATTTTGCCATGTGACTATGGACTTTCCGATTAGATTTTCCTCTAAGTTCAGTATTTTTGTGATTTTACTTTTTTCTAACATTGTCCGTGTATCAATTTGGCAATTATTAAGGAACTTAGGTTTCAACTCTCCATGCAAAGTTTCCTTAAGACGGATTTGGCCTTTGTTTTGGGTCATATTTGATTATATAGATCTGCAACAGTTTCGGTTTGTATACATCCTTTGCCTTCAAATATTCGGCTTTATTAGCGTTCCTGATGAAGGTGAATAAAAAGAACCATTAAGAATACATGGAGTTTATAACAATAGAAAAGAAGGGATATGTGGTATCCACCTAATACACAAAATTAGTAAATAAATAGCAAACAACACGAGCAAATAAAAACCAGCACTTTTATTGCTGTTTTTTTTTTTTAAATCTCAAAGTCAAAGGGTGACCTTCAAATCGAAGGGAGAAAACTGCCACCTTACTGCAATTATAAGAAGGCGACTTGCACCGGTTTGAGCGGAAGTGCATTTTATTATAATTAAATTGAAATACACTTACAACCATTCCTATTGCAAACGATCTCTTTTTGCCAATTCTCACTAATGCAACTTGCCAAATGGGAATGAATAATATTGCAGATACCTGAAATGTACAAATTACAACTCATAGAATTTTGCATTAAAAATATACATTTCAGTCTTTTAGATAAAGATAAAGTAAATGAATTATGTCACAGGCGCATCAATGTTGGCTTGTTGAAGTATAATTCAACAACCCAAAATCTGAAAATCGAAAACATAATGAATTTATCTGTTTTATTGTTAAGTTTAGCTGAATCAAATCTTTCAAAATGGATGCTAAGCACATTAAATCGGTAAAAATATTCTGATTTTTTCTAAAAAGAACCGTCTCCAATTACTTATGCATATATTTTTCTTAAAAATTCATATATTGAGGATGCATTGACTTGTTGGGCCTATTAGTGACAAATCGTAAGTAGGCTTCAGTAAAAAAAAAAATATGAACGATTGAGTCATATTTAACAGAAAAGTAACAACCTGTACTCTTTACTTGTTTAACTGATCAGTAGCCAACTGTACTATAGAGTTGTTGAACCGATCAGTTACAAACAGTACTTCTGACTTGTTAGTTTGACCAATGACACATCGTATAATTGATTTGTTTAATTGACCAGTTACAAACCGAACAATTGACTTTTTTCAACAATGAGAAATATCTCTACTAAGAACTTTTTTTAACTGATTAGTAGTAACAAATAGGACCACTGATTTATTACTATTTTTAGTCTAATGTAGACGAAACGCGTGCCGGACGTATGAAATTATACCGCTAGTACTTTTGAGTACTTTTATTTAACATAGCATTGACAATCAAATGCTCAGTAGAAATCGCACTAAATACTGACAGTTTAATATACGGGTTGATAGCGAATCTGGTACGAGATGGTTAAGACTCTTTTCGTGGAAACATTCATACAAAGAAATCTTATGAGTATCATGATAAAGAATTTTACTTACCAACAATATGGTGATGAATGTTGAGAAGTGTTCTCCTAAATCTAAACTATGTGTGCAGAACAGAGCGAGATTACCTTGCACTATCTGTAAAAATAGTGAATGGAACAAAATTGAGAAAGGAAATGGGGTATAAGTCAAAGTGACAACAATCCGACCATAGAGCAGACAACAGCCTAAGGTCACCAATGGGTCTTCAATGTAGCGAGAAACTCCCGCACCCGGAGGCGTCCTTCAGCTGGCCCCTTAAAAATATGTATACTAGTTCAGTGATAATAGACGTCATACTAAACTCCGAATTATACACAAGAAACTAAAATTAACCATATTTGAAGGACACTATATCAAATACCAGTGTACTGTGCTCAAACCGTTTCTCAGGATGAACCACAACAACAGCACTATTGAATAACATTGAAACAATACTTCTTTGCTTGCTATACTTATTAAATATATATATATATATATGTATATATATTCAAAATCTTTTCAAAAGATTACATAGTGAAAAAATGTATATTGAAATGACATTTCAAGAAAGAATTTCAATCAGTTTTTAGTATTTTAGTGAATTGGGTGTGAAAAGCCGACTTTGAAGTGTGCTGTTTTTTAATATTCTAGACTATTTCACTCTGGCAGATGGTAAACCACTTGTGTATTGTTGACGCTGCTACTTCAGATTATATATACATATTTTTATTTTTTGTGTTCTTTTTTGCTGTATCATTGGTCTTTAACCTATGTTACCTTTTATTCATCTATGTACTAGTATCAGTGTTTTACTTATTGTATTCAACTTACTGATATTCCTAATGATAAGAACAAGAAAGAAAACGATAAAAGTTTATATGGTCTAAAAGAAAGTGTCAGTTTTAAACCTTTCCAAAATCCTCCATGGCCTTCACTAATTACACCTGAAAACAAAACCAAATATCAACTATAACCAAAATTCTACTGAACTGGTTAATCAAGGGGAGAAGCAAGTAAATGTATACATCCCTGTTGGATTCGATAAAGATTTTCCAAATTTAGCTTGCATCCAACGTTCAAATCCGTGTTACTTAAGCAATAGTTTAAACTAAAAACTGACCTCCACAAAGTACTGGATGCCTTTTATTGAATATAGTATTATTGCATACTGATTATTTGTCAAAATATTTTAATGTTTACCTATTCTCTCCTTGGTACCAAAGAACACTATGATAGATGATAACATATAAACACTAATCATCACAACTGCACCCATGTTGTAAGACCATTTCTACAATAGAATGGACTAATTATATAAACACTAATAATAACAACTGCACACATGTTGTAAGACCATTTCTATAATAGAATGGACTAATTATATAAACACTAATCATTATGACATAACATCTGCACCCATGTTGTAAGACCATTTCTATAATAGAATGGACTAATTATATACACACTAATCATTATGACATAACATCTGCACCCATGTTGTAAGACCATTTCTATAATAGAATGGACTAATTATATACACACTAATCATTATGACATAACATCTGCACCCATGTTGTAAGACCATTTCTATAATAGAATGGACTAATTATATAAACACTAATCATTATGACATAACATCTGCACCCATGTTGTAAGACCATTTCTATAATAGAATGGACTAATTATATACACACTAATCATTATGACATAACATCTGCACCCATGTTGTAAGACCATTTCTATAATAGAATGGACTAATTATATAAACACTAATCATTATGACATAACATCTGCACCCATGTTGTAAGACCATTTCTATAATAGAATGGACTAATTATATACACACTAATCATTATGACATAACATCTGCACCCATGTTGTAAGAACATTTCTACAATATGATTGATTAGTTATACAATACACTGCACTAGGGATGTAAACCCATTTTTTTTTTAAATATGATTGTTATAATATACACTGCAATGTTGTGAGACAATTTCTAAAAACGGATTGATTTGATATAATTACACTGCGACATTGTTATCAGACCATTTCTAAATTAGGATTGGTTAGTTATACACTGGGTCAATGTGGTCAGACTATTTCTGCAATAAGATTGGCAAGTTGTTCTATCAATGCGCCAATAGTTCAAGGCCTGATGAATTACTTTATTTAATGAGCCAATAAGGTAAAACCTGATTAGGTATTATATACACTGAGCCAATAGTGCAAGATCATTTCTACATGTACAATAGAATTTATAAATTATTCTATACACAGTGCCTTGTTGGACGACCAAAAGTGATGATTAATTATACGATACACTGCGCGAGTAGTGTAAGTCCTGATTAGTTATTATAAGTACTGCGCCAATGTTGTAAGAGCATTTCTACAATATGATTGATTAGTTATGATATACAAGAATGCCATAATCATAGTTGTACTCTGGGCAATAATGGGTACGTTTAACAATTTAAAACTGAACGACCTAGTCGATATAATCAGCGAAGCTGAACTTTTTTCATTAATATTATTTGTAATGATAAGGTATAACTCTGCAATACATTGCTACTAGTGTGTTATTATATAAGTTGTGAAATGATACAAAATCAGCTGATGTATTTATGTCTTACTTGATTTTTAAGTTCTTCGGCAGTTATTTTGCTGTCCTCATCACATTCACCAGCTATGCGATACTTGTTCACAAATGTACCTTGTATGACAGAGGCAGCCAATACACCTATGGCTTCAGCTCCCATTCCTTCAAAATTTAAAATATTTGTGTAAAAATATGCATTATATAATTATGAAAAAATGAACGCTCCCACAAAGCAAGTGCGAGAGGTTATCTATACCTCTAAATGGACAGAAGAAAAATGATTAAAATCGACGTAGATTTTTTTACGCTATTTCTTTTTCTTAATAAAATTTCATTATGAACAAAACATTCTTTTTGCACATGAAAGAAACTGAAAATAGTTCTAACAGCGTAAAATGTATGAAAGATAATTTCTACCTCAAAATTACTGAAGGGAAAATGTATCATCGAGTGTCTCGATTTGAGGAAGAATTTTGTTTTTATGTAATCAATTCTCTCAACATGACACATTTAATTTGATTTAAGAAATGTTTACTAGATCATGAGCAATACCTGGACTTTTTTTCATGTAATTCCGTTACGAAGAACTCAGCGAATTTTAACTCAAATGTAGTTATTTGACCCTTTTAAAATTGTGCATTTTTTTTACTATATCGATTGAATTTCTTTTTGTTTTCTCTGGTTCATGTAATATATACGTTTGCAACGTATCCAGTGGAATAATTTATAACATGGGGGATAACAACTAACAGTATCCCGGCTTTACGATCGAATGTCCAAAATAATACCAGAGGATTTTTACCACCGGTGTCACAATCAAATTTTTAGTTCTTATACATAAACTAGTTGACCGCGACGTTTTAAGAATAAACGCGATAAAGGAATGAATAACAGTACTGTAGTTGAAGAGTTCTGGCCGTGAAGTTGCGATTTGTGGGTCACAAGTACAGTTTTACGGTAGGCAACTGTGCAAGTGCAGTAATGTTTCTCCGTTTCTAATGCATTGACAAAAGAAAATAGTACGTTTAAGCTACAAATGAAATGTACTTGCTGTAAGCTGTAGCAGAGTCTCTGTCCTTTTGATTATTACTAATCACCATGGTAAGTGATGTGTATGGTACATGAAGACCCTGCAAACAGACAATTATTACTAGTAGCTGATATCAGTATATATGGGTAACATAAGATCATATGATATATTTCATTTGTAATTACATTCTTGTTTTCTGTGCATTAGCAAACGGTTAAACAGTCGACCAATTGTAAAATGTATGAGTCCTAGAATAAAGAATGATAAAAATGGCAAACCTGCTACACCAGAATAATTTTGATCATCAGAGACTAAATTTCACTATTACAATACTAGTATGGCTAATAGTTATTTACATATACTTGATAAAATCTTATTATCATAGATATATTTTACATCAACACAAAAGAATCAATGTTCAATCGTGGTAAAAGAGGGACGAAAGATACCAGAGGGACAGTCAAACTTATAAATCGAAAATAAACTGACAACGCCATGGCTAAAAATGAAAACGACAAACAGACAAACAATAGTACACATAACACAGCATAAAAAACTAAGGAATAAGCAACCCGAACCCCACCAAAACCTAGGGGTGATCTCAGGTTCTCCTGAAGGGTAAGCAGATCCTGTTCCACATGTGGCACCCGTCGTGTTGCTCATGTTATAACAAATCCGGTAAATAGTCTAATTCGGTAGGTCACATTCATGAAAGGGAAGGTAAAAGTACTTACGGACATTAAACACTGGAATAAACAATAGAAAACAAAGTACCATCCAAGTTTGCCCTCCTCTGAAAAGTCTGGTACGTACCACAGTAAGAAGTATGTTATGCAAGCAAATGGTGCAGAAAACAATATCCTGTAAACAATGAAGAATATAGTAGAGTTAAAATACAAGTTATGTCAGACTATTCCTGGTTTGAAGTCCATAACCATACTTGGATTGAGAATTTTTTTGAGGTTTTGGATGGATGATTTTTGATTGGTATTTTCATCCTTTTCACAACAGTGGTCAAATTAATAATTTAGCCACTTAACCAGGTTCAACCCACCATTTTTTTCTGTTAAAATGTCCTGTACCACGTCCGGAAAATGGCCATTGTTATATTATTGTTCGTTTCTGTGCGTGTTACATTTTAGTGTTGTGTTTCTGTTGTGTCGTATTTCTCCTCTTGAATTTGTTGTATTTCCCTTAGTTTTAGTTTGTAACCCGCATTTGTTTTTTTCTCAATCGATTTATAAATTTCAAACAGCGGTATACTACTGTTGTCTTTATTTGAACATTTTCTTATCTGGTAAATATTAATCATTTTATCTATCATTGTAATATTTGTCAAGTATTAAACTTGTACATCACCATTGTATAACACTCTGTTTTGCTGGGGTTTGCGTTGCTTAGTCTATATTGTTCAATGTTGTTTTTGGTCGTTCTTAGAATTTCAGCCATGGCACTGTCAGTTCGTTTTCGACTTATGAATTTGATTGTCCTTTGGAGTAACTTGCGCCACTCTTTTGTGTACACCTAAATCTTTATTCTAGTCCTTAGACCGTGTTCATATCTTTAAACTTTCTCTATTCTTAGAGCTGTACTATTTCGCATTCTCTTTTTTACTGGTTTTACAGTCGTTGTATCGTTTTAGACCAAAATGAATGAAAACTGCATATATCGCGTTTTACATAATAAGTTTTAAATGAAAATCTACGTAATTGAAATCTTCAATTCCACAGCAATTTGTTCAAATAAAGGCAGCAGTAGTATACCGCTGTTTGAAATTCATAAATCGATTGAGAAAAAAAAACTTTTATTTTATGGAAAAGTTTCCCTTTCTTCTAGGTTGCAGTGACATGTCTTTTTTTTCAAACTGGATAATAATTCTTTCATTCATATTTGTCAAACAGCATCTAAGAAAACTCTTTTTTTTTGTTCCGATTTTTATTTTTTAGGGGGGGGGGGGGGGGGCTCCATTAAAATTTGAATAAAAATATTGAACTACTAGAATTTAAAAAAGTCACTTCAAACTCACCAAGGTCTAAATTTTCCAAAGCGAGTGTTTGTTCTGCTAACAAGAAAGCCACACATTGGATCGGTAAAAGCATCCCAGACTCGTCCTCCAAAGACGATGATAGAAGCATAAGTTGGCCTTATCTTCAAAAAAAATAACACGTATATCCATTTGAATCTTGTATCATACATATAATTATAATTTTATATTAGTTACTTTAAATCCTTTTAAAAAGGTTTGGAAAATCTGTTCAATTTGTAATATACTAGTAATTGAAATATATATCTGTGAATTTGCTATGCCTATTAGTTTAATAATTTTGTCAATAAGTGCTGTCATTTTATTGTAAATTGACTAATTGATGAAATTTTGTTCGCATTTTTTGGAAATTGTTTATGTTTTATTGCGTAGAACCACTTCCAATAAACGTAATTCAATAAGTCTATTGTATGAGTTATGTGATGGAAATTGATATTCAAGTACTGCTTTAACTTAACAGAACAGACATCTGATTGTTTAATGTATAGTTAGTGCACTATTTTACTTCATGTTTTCAATCAAACCTTTCCACAAAGGAAACGCAGATTAAAATCTGCTGTACATGATTTCAAATTCAATTGTGTTGTACTTGCAATCAATCCAGAAGACAAAAAATGGTGGTTTTTTTTTTGGCAATTGAAAGCACAGATCTTTTTTAATCTTCCATAGTGATAGAAGGGTGTGTCTTAATGAATATCACTACACGACATACCTCTGCTACCTCCAGGAGAAATATACTGAAAAAGAAGCTGACAACAGCGTTAGTCATTTGGTATGGTACTCCGCCTATGGCGAAGCATATTTTCCTCCACACAGGAAGTTGGTATTCAATAACATTGTCATCTTGTATCAGGACAACCAATCCATCGTCCCCATCTTTGCTCTGCATGTAAATATACAATTGTCTGGTACTGTTTTTTTTTTATATATCTATTTTCAAGTTTAGATGATTCATTTTGTGAATATTGATAATTTTGGAAAGAAAAAAGAATATCATCGAAATATAATCTGTTTTGATATTTTGTGTAAAATTGTAATTAATGCCAATTGCAGTTTTAAAAAATGTGGTAAAAAGTTTCAAATACTCATATCACAAACGTTTTGATATGATTTCTTTTGCCATTGTAATTTTGATTTTTTTTAAAGTCTTATTAATCATGCCGTTAGTTCTAATCTTAGATCTGTTTCTCAGTAACCATTATGTAATTACACCCAGAAATATCTCAAAAATAAGTTTAATGCATTCCTTTTCGTTAAAAAAATATATTAAGTCATATAATCAGTACTTGAATCGCGAAATGAAAAAAAATCACAACACGAAATACTGT
Organism: Mytilus edulis; assembly: GCF_963676685.1. Classification (NCBI taxonomy): domain Eukaryota; kingdom Metazoa; phylum Mollusca; class Bivalvia; order Mytilida; family Mytilidae; genus Mytilus; species Mytilus edulis. The sequence goes on along the minus strand of NC_092344.1, from coordinate 32,738,093 downwards.
TTCTCAAATATTTTGTTGGAACTTGTCATTTCACGACTTGAAATCATGAGACTATTGATGATAGTGTTACTCGTGAACGATAACAAATGTTTGATATGCACAACGTCAAGAAACAGGATAATGCAATGTCACTTAGAAAAGAGGGTCGAAATCAAGTTCAGAAAGAAAAACAATTATAATCGAAAAATGTTGAAGAATGAGAAAATGACAAAACTTACATAAAAAATTGGACTAACTCATCGGTTTCTTTAATAAATTAAGTAACAACAAAATAATGATTATGTAATCTCGATTAAAAATACAAGAAATGAAATGGGCAATCATAACTCAAAGAAGTAAAGACCAAACCATGTCTGCAAGTTTAAAGACGAAACGACTAAATATTCAACAAAACAGGACAAGGAAAATCTGAATCATAGTGAGGAGTATAAACGTGTATTCGTTCAGTATATATTTTCTTAAATGTCATGTTGTAAATTTCAATTAACTGATATACATAAGTAAATAACTTCATACATGTACTTGTAAATTTCAACCAAATAAACTATATATTATTTAAATACCTTTCTGTATTTGGACATTCTGCTTCATAGCCATCATACAAACAATCTGAACTTTGACATAATATGTTATATGTTAAATGTAATGTTGTTATATATCAATATCAAATCTATGATAACAAGTGTAAACATATAAATGTAAATAAATGTTGTCAGTGCATTACCCAGTACAAACTGCTATCAGGTATTGCTAAATAAAGATCACTTCCTCATGATGAATGATTCAATTCACTAGTAGTTCCTTTACTGAACAATCCGACCAATAGAGGAAAAACTAATAAAATCGTCGCTTCATAGACGACCAGATTTTGGAACAAGAAAGAGCCCTCAGAGAAATCCATTTGCCAAATACGTTTCTTATGTTCTCTGATTATTCCTTTGTCAAAGAAGTTTGTAATTCAAAACACCATCTATTATACGGCTCTTCTATCTTACTCAACTATTTTAAATCCCTCTGTTCATAAAGCTATTTAAGTGTTCATTAAGCTCAAGTGTTCATATATACATTTTTCGTTTTAACTTTCATAGTGAACGTAAATCAAGAAAAGCATTTGGATAATCACAATTTCATGAGGTGTTATTTTTTCTTTCCTAACCTTTGGAAGATAACATTACTGGTGAACTGAAACTCACGAGGTATCATCAGATTCGCTTCGGGCTAGATTTTTTTAACAAATATATATTAAAATTTCCGTCGATTCATTTTGAAATGATAACGAGCTGAAGTTCCAAACAACTAAGTCAAAGTAAACCTACGATGGTTTTGCCTATTCTATTAAGGTCCCTTTCAGTTGCGTCTATAGGCTAGAGATTATTAATTTTGCCAAAGTATATATAATTTTTCTCTGAATTAGGAGTGTTGTTTCCTTTTATCAAAATTTGTCTCGTTTCTCATAAATTGAATACAAGATTCATTTTTGAAAACTGTTATCTATGTTAATGTACATGTTTTTATTCTATTTTAATCTAAATTATTGTATTGAAATATATATACATTATTACTTGTTATATATGTGTGCTGCAATGCAAAGCAAAATAAGCAGATATGTGAGCTATTTGCTCAATTAACTCATTCACCCAAAAATATGAATTTGGTAAACATGATTTAGAATAACAATGAAGATCAATATTCATCAAACAGTTTATCATAACGCTTTTCTCGAAAAGATGTAATTGTCGATTCCTAGAAAATTGTATCGAAACTTTGATTTAATGCGATTCTGTGTAAAAAAAAATATAAGTTCTTGAAATGCATTATTTACTTATAATGTTTGAGATTATATAATTATTTTACTCTATGGCTAAACAAATGTCTAGATTAATTGAATTTCCAAAAAGAGAGAAAGTTCTTGGCACAGTTGGAATGTTTACTAACAAGGGCTACTTGAAAGGTAAGAATTTTCTCGTGTTTAATAAATGCATCAATAGTATATCCTGTTCAATAGTCATAAACCGATAAAGCGAGGACAAATCTGGTTCAGAAACAAAAACCAAGGAAAATAGTCATCAAAGGTACCAGGATTATAATCTAATACGCCAGACGCGCGTTACGTCTACATAAGACTCATCGGTGACGTTCAGATTAAAATAGTAAGAACCAAAACATTACAAAGTTGAAGAGCATTGAGGACCCAAAATTCCAAAAAGTTGAGCCAAATACTGCTAAGGTAATCTATTTCTGGGATAAGAAAATCCTTAGTTTTTCGAATAATTTATACTTTACAACAGTAAATTTAATCAAAGTGATGGAAATCACTCATGGAAATTGGAAGGGTAGTTTGAATAATTTCATATTAAGGTATGGTATTAAGCACTATTGCTGAAATTTCTTCTACTAAATGTTACCAACTACCCTTGTAAGACATAAGATCTAGACCAACAGCTATATATAAAAATAATCTAAAATGTTGTTTTGGGGCATTGTATAGTTTAAAACATAGGTTATATGACATTGAAAATTAAAAGTTGTAGAGTGCCTTTTGATCAATTTAAAAAGTATTTTTTCAGCAAAGGGCATTGAAAATGTGCTTTTTCAATGTAAACAAATTAAAAAAACTTATTTTATTGAAATGTGGATTTTTTCTTGATTGCAAAAATATATATTTACTTCTTATAAAAATTCAAATGACTAAAATAGACATAATGATTGATGGGGAATAAACTAATAAAAAATGGTTTATAATCAATTGAAAGTTTTATAATTTTAAAACTGTTTCAAGCCAATTACTGATTAAAAAAAAAGTGAACTGACCTTAATTGTTGATTAATTGCAGATGATGATTGGAAATTTATCAAGTAAATTAGAGACCTTACTTGAATACCTTTTATATATTCATATTTATATTTCATTTTTGTAAATATCTTGTTAATCCTTAATGAATCGTTAATCTTTCAGATATAATATACAGGATCACTTCATGTAATTTAGATCAAAAGCAATAAATCTATCATTTTATATATCAAACATGTATATACATTTCATGCATTTGTGTATTTCTCTAATGGGGTCAAATACTCATTGATATTTGTATATTGGGATGTATATTGAAACTCTGGTCTGTATAATTATGTAAGACTGATGTTGATAAGTAATGTGGTCAATTTGATTGACAGTTTAGGAGGTGGGGCATTGTAATTGTTCCTGAATGGTTGATGATAATGACAGTTGTCAATCATCTAGTAATGTATCAATACTCAATTACCTGTTCAAAATGTTTTTAAACAAGCCTTTTCATCAACATACATTCTTGAATGAACTGTCCCAAAAATAAATACCCATTTTTTTTTACAGTTTATATGTATATTATGTGCACATATATGAAAACTATAGGGAACTATATTTGAGGCCAGTGCCTATGGAGAGATTTAGAACAAGTTCAAATCTTTCCAAAAAAATTACCATATACTTGATATTTATCTCAACACCGAAGTGCTGACTACTTTGCTCGTCATACTCTCGGGAATAAACGTCCACCAGCAGTGGCATCGACCCAGTGGTGTAAATAGTGATCAAAGGTGCTAGGCTTGTAATTGAATACGCCAGACGCGCATTTCGTCTACATAACTCATCAGTGAAGCTCAGATAAAAATAGTTAGAAAGCCAAACGAGTACAAATTTGAATAGCATCAATTCCAAAAGTTGTCTTAGAAAGCCAAACAAGTACAAAGTTGAATAGCATCAATTCCAAAAGTTGTCCCAAATACTGCTTATGTAATCTATGCCTGGGATAAGAAAATCCTTAGTTTTTCGAATAATTTATACTTTTGCAACAGTAAATTTATAATAAACTGTTATCACAGAGATATGTCATGCTTTTTTGTAATTTCGTTAATGCAAATATTTAAATTAAAAAATCAACACTTTGACATGTAAGTTTTGCAAATATTCAAAGTCAATAAACCCTAACTGAAGACCATGACTGGTGGGTTGGGCCAAATAATCTCTATGGAAATGAGCTTTGCAAAAGCTTATACAACTGCATATCAATTATCATTAACATACCACTACAGGTTTCCCATAAACTGACTTAACCACAAACTAATACATGAAAACTAAGCAAAAGTTTCAGTCAATGCACCATGACTGAGGGGGCGGTTCCAAATAATCTTCATAGTAATGAGATGTGCCAAAACTTATACAACTGCTTATTAAATATCTTTAATAGTTCACCATAATCTAGACCTAATCACAAAGTAATACATTGTTGATTTTGCCACCGTCGCCAAAAACACCATACTTATGTCTCGCTTTTTAACTCCATCAAGCGAGACAAAAATGACCACACCAACTATGAGGACTATGAGGGCAAAACAGAACAACAGAAAAACTGAACCTCTACGAAAACAAATACTCACATAAAATACTGTCCATAAGAATGCCCTTTACCTTTGAAATTAAAAAATCTGTAAATATTTCTTCGGATAAAATTTGTTTATACTTTGCCAAAATGAAGTTTTTCCATGTTTTTTTCAAATATAACATCAACTATGAGAGAAAAGGGACGGAACAACAAAACACTAGACAGGTACAAAAACAAACGCCAACAAGAAATATTTTCAATCAGAATGCCCCAAAGCATTGAATTGTTTAATAAATAATTACAAAATCCTAACAAATATTTTCTAGTCTGGTTTGAAAAAAAAATCACTTTTACAGAACAAGAAATAATCCATCAAATTGACAGCATAGCAGATTTTCTGTATATTTTGAAATGGACCAATGTTAAACTAAAATGACTAATGTTAAACTTAAGAGGTAGTACAAATAAAATTGATATATTCTTATTGTATGGTATTTTCTTGATTGTTGACCTGCTATTTTCTGTTCCTCTTTTGCAATCTATCAAGGACTCTTAGTCTTGAACGATAAGAGAGAAAATTGTCAATACCAGACTTAACCTCCATTTTGTCATCATTACGAATATTAATATATCAAAATTTAAAAAGCATTGGCTGATCAGTTTATTAGTCATGATCAAATATGACACAACATGTAGCATATTTACCTGACGATATCGGGATATAGGTATTTAGTCGGATCTAAACATTTACTTGTGATTTGTTTCAAACCGGTATTGATAAAAATAAACAAAACAATGTCGAAATTTTCAGGACCTTATCAAAACTGTATTTGGGTAAGTTGATGCAAGCATACGATTTGTATTGCGTCTTACACTTTTAGAAGCAAATAATCTTTAACTACTTTATTAAAATATTGTGTAAAAACGTTAATTATGAGGTATGAAAGTTAAGTGGCTCAAGTATTTTTCTGAGTAATTTTTAAAAAATTTCAAAGAAATATTTTTTACAGTGGTTTAGCTTTCAGTAGTCTTCACTGTCCTATAGATTAACAACTTTTGGTTATATTTATAATTTAGAATCTTCATTGAAGGTGGAGCACGAATGCACAGTTAATTAATTATATTGATGAGCCATTTGTATGCAAGAGTGACATTCCTTTGTATTATGTGCCGATTCGAAGACAAAGACATTGATGTACGAATATAATTTCATAAATTTGAAACGTTCAAAATAATTACATACCAATATAAAGAACCGTTCATCATTTTTGAAAAAGACTATAAATGAAAGACAAATTATTTATCTCCCCTTCATGGTAGATTGATAGGGAAATTAACCAGAGTAATCTATTATTAATCACAGAGAGGGACTAGCAAGCAATTTTAATTGTAGTTTATTTAAAACAATTTTCCACTATAAATGGATGTTACTTTATACAAATATAAGGACTTTGTTAGGTAAATCTACAAATTTTATTAGATATTATGAATTTTTCTTACAATAGATAAACATGCTACAACATGCTATTTTCCAATTTCTAGATAACCAGTACTCCTGAACAGCAAATGAGCAAATCATACATATTAAAGTTGACCTCAAATGTTTTATAAGTAGACAAAATATTTAAAAATCTGAAGTTTTAGTTCACAGGTAATGAATTATTGCATGGAAACCACAGAAAGTGCCTTTTCCCAATCTTACAAGGACCATAACTCCTGATTGGTAAAGTGAAAATCCTCAATATCACACTTGACAATGACAAAAGACAACACCAAGTGATGAGAAAAGCTCACTTATCCCTCTCGGCCAGGAGAAATTTGTATTTATGGGGCAATAACTCCAAATGGGTCGTCTTGATTTTTCTGGAAATTAATTAGGAGAGACATTGACCTGCTTTAACTTTTCAGATTTACTTTTGTTTACTAAAAATTAAGATTTCAAGGGAAAAAACTCTAAATGTGGTTGTCTGATTTTTCTGAAATCAGTAAATAGTAAACACACTGAAATAGACTACCTACCTGTTGTTTACAAACATCCAAACAAATATAGCAAGCAAGTTAATCAATTGTTTGTTTTGCATGCTTTAAAAGAAGAACTGTAAAGGATTTTTTTTTTCAATGAATGAAGAGATGCCGTGAATGAAATATAGACACCTAGAATGAATATTAACAAGATACAATTGACAAAGGTTCCACACTTTCTTTCCTTTCCTAAACATATGGATTTGTATGTGTCCAAAATGTGACAATACAAATGTAAATTGTCCTTAAAATGTAACATGTACAGTATTGTATATTTCGTAATGACAGTTATTTTCAAAATTAAAATTGACTGTAATCTTTGTAACATAAAATCAATTCTAAAACAACTTTACATAATTTATTTAATTTACAAACATTAACAATATCCATTTTCCATTCTTTCTGGTCCTTTCCTTTTCTCAATGTGAAATAATTTTTTCCTTGCAAATTCATCAGCTAGGTAATACTGACAAAAACCATTCATATAAACTTGGATCTTCACTTATTATCAATATCTCCAAGACTAATTTCCTTTTCATTTCCTTCAAAGCCTAATGATGATTAAGTATGATAGTTTGTTACAAATGAAATTTCCTTCTGCTTGAATCCATCTCATGGCGCTGTAAAAAGAAAATGTATTCATAAGAACTTGTTTTAAAATGTATAATATAATTTATAAAACTAAACAATAAAAAATCTTAAATTTTTTTTGGTTCAAATTATGAAAGGCAAATATTGAGTAATGGTGTTTTTTATGCAATTAAATTTTACTGCATGTAAATAAAGCAATCTAAATGTACACCCCTAAAATATAATATTGAAGAGTACATGTTTTTGCATGAAACAACATAAACTGTTCTGATAAAAAAATACAATTGTTGATGCACAAAAACATAAATCAACAATGAGTATGTGCTAGTTTTGTTGAAAGTCATATTTAGTTTAAAAAGTTGGTCTGTACAGACAAATAGATGGAGGAACAACACCAGGATCACTTTATACCTCGGTTTTATTATATTTTAAGTGAAAAACATCAAAACACATTAGTTCTTACTACTTACATATCTTGAAATGAATGGTTTTAAGCATTCAATAAGCAATATAAACATGGAGTGTAAAAGATTACCTTGTGTATCACATGGAGTGTAAAAGATTACCTTGTGTATCAATATAAACATGGAGTGTAAAAGATTACCTTGTGTATCAATATAAACATGGAGTGTAAAAGATTACCTTGTGTATCAATATAAACATGGAGTGTAAAAGATTACCTTGTGTATCCACTCATATTCTCCATATTTTGAATCAAATGTTCCTTTCTGTAAAGATCTCAGCTTCAATGTAAATTTTGGTCCTAACTGCTGTAAACCCACTTTTTTGTTATTTCTAAACACATACCTGTAAAAAGAATCACAACAGTATGCAATTTATTCCACATCATATGATATGAGGACAAAGTCCTGGATAACATCAAGAAAATTAAAAATTATAAAAAATATTAAACTAATGAACACAAAATTGTTAACTTTATTTTCTAACAGTTGTGTGTGTGCATTATCCTGTTCCTCATGGTGGATGCTGCTATGTTGTCAGGCCAAAATTTCCAGTGCAAATTAGCATATCTGATTAGCAAAAAGAATAATGACAACAACATATTAAATGATCATAGCGAAAAATCTTTCAATATATTTTACAGTAACAATCATATAGGTGCCATACAATTCTGAAAGAGAAAGATCTCTAGAAGTTAGAAGTTATTTATTCTTTTCCCAAATATTTAATGGAATGCCTATGCAAAAGGTTATATCTGCCTGCAGAAAATATTATCAGATGTCTGAATTTTATTTGATACCTATTTCATTTTTTTTCTCACTTGAGAGCCAGAGAGCAGACCATGAATGAATTTATGTTGAAAGTGATTAAGGTAAAGGTTTAACTTAAACTTAAATTATCGATGAATATCTATGTAAATGAGGCCAATGTAAGATGAACCCTGCCTTCCAGACTTGTACATCTTACAATCATTCCAAACTAAATATAATTTATAATAGCCCATCATCCAAGCATGTATGTGAAGGATGAGGGGCATTCTATGAGGAAGCCAGGAGGCTTCGAGGGTTAAATTCCCTCCCAAGATATGTTGTGCAGATGACTATTTTAGTATATATATATTTAACTTGGTAGAAGTTTGATATTGAGTTTTGGATAACCCTCCCGTAATTGGACCAATAAATTGAGTTTCTGAACTTTTGATTTTACCATGGGTTTGCCTTGTTGCTTTAAAACGAGGCTCCGAAGAAGGTTACACTGGTATTTATAGTACACAGGTGACTGATTTTTCCTATGTGATAAAATCACTCAACTGTAAAAAAGGTCATATACAGCCTAACGAAAGAAATATTCATACTTAACCTGAGAAATGCCTGAGGCTTACGATATAGAATATGCTTATACTGTGGATTTATTATTATTTGTTGGATACCAATTTTCATGGATTTCTTGGAGTATTGGTTACAACGAAATTATTTGTTCAAATGATAATAAATTTTCTATAGGTTTGTATGTAGATCTCAGCAAAACCACGAAATTATATATCCACCAACATGTAAGTTTTCTTAATTCAAGAAAATTGGTACCGACGAAAATAAATGAATCCACAGTAGTATGAAAGTAAGAGACTTGACAAATTAACTATGAGGACAAGATTAGATGAATAAAATTGAGAATGAAAATGGGGAATGTGTCAAAGAGATAACAACCCGACCATAGAGCAGAAACCAGCTAGATGGATATGTGCACCTTACAAACATTCCATACAACAAATACAGTTGATCTATTGTACATAGAATCTGAGATGACAACCTGATCACTGGTCCATATATCAAGGTCAAAGTTATGTGACTCCTATCTACCAGACATGTACATCTTCTGAAACAATTTTACCATGAGTGAGTATCATCATTGAAAATTTATATACTGAAATATATACATCAAATCATGTTTACCTATGATGCCGTACAAATACAAAATCTCTTTGATTATGAAATGTAACAACTCTTCTCCCATCAAACTGTGGATCATGGGGGAACAATGAAGCTAATAATCGTCCAACACTGTGTCCCAATCTTGTGTTAAAATTGTTTAATATCACTTCTGGTCTGTGTGCACTCATTCCTCCAGGCCTCTGCAAAGAAAGAAAGGTTTGATATTGGTAACAAAATATTCTTTTATTTCACAAACATATACTTTAGTTTATAAAAATTCATCATATAAGTCACTTAAAGCTGCTATATAATTTGTTTACCTCCATTCTTTCAATTTTAACACAAATGTATCTGTAAGAGTATCTTTTTTCTACCATACTTTTATAGAACAACAATAATTTCATTGCTTGATACTAACCTTTAATTCTGTTGACAATCTGAGATTACTAAGTTTAAAGTGAGCTGTTGGTCCCTCTGGTAAATGTGTTATGACTAGACCATCTTATTATCATTAAGGAATCCATTTCATCATTCCAAAAAAATTATTACAGTACATAGATGCTTCATGAGGATTTCATCATTTTGACTGAGCAACATCAATCATATGGTGTTTTAAGATTTTTAAAAAGATGGTTGATGTCCTAGTACAAAACCAGTTCAGTTAGAACACCCACAGTGTCTGTCATGCATTTATATAGCATACCCTTGCTCATAATCAAAAGTATTTGAAAACAAGAATTAGATGTCTGTCAGATATGCAAAAGCACATTAGAGTTAATACTCATGACTTTTAAAGGGAAACTTCGCAAAAAAATCAAAAATTGATATTATGTCCATTCTGTATAAAAAGGCTCAAATTTATAGATATTAAAGTTTTATTCCGCTAGATAAGAGATCAACATCGATTTTAAAATTTGAGTATCAATTTTCTACGCTCCGCCATCTTGTCATCTTCTACGATTATAATCACGATATGTCTATAAAACACAAAGGACCAAAACTACAGTAACCGATGTAGTCGTAATTGCGTGTCGATATCTTGTCAATCGTACGATTGTTTTATCTGACTAACTATAAACTTGATACGGAAAATGTTCTTATTTTTTTTTAAATGACCATTATTATATATCTGTTATTTTTAAACTGTTAATATTGGAATTAGTTAAAGAGTCACAGTTCAAATAATAAATAAGTGTTCCGTGAAAATTGTTTTCAAAAATCTAATTCGTTCATAATTCTTTAAAGTAATAAACTTTATTCAAATAAATTCGGATCTTTCCTCATCTGATCACCAGCATGGCTAAAGGTATAACTCCCAAAGGTATTGTGAGGGGTGTGAGGACTCAGGTGACACGTCCGGGTATTCAAGCGATTTCCTGCCGGGCTTGCAAGTTCATGCATCGTTTCACTTCTGTAGGTATTGATCAGTGTACACGGCAGACTTATAACTTTCCATTTTGAACTATCAGGTGTATAATACACATCTCTGTCTTGTGTGTCCGAAAGTGATATGATGCCAATAATTTAACTCGTACGCTTGTTTATAAATAACATTTCTGGTGTAAAGAATATTATTTATGAAAATATAAAAAATACCACAAAAAAAAAAAAGATTTGAAGAAATAAAAATCTATATACATATTTTTTCCGAGGGTTAATTTGGGAAAATGTAATTTGTCAATTATAGTAAAGGACAGACTGGTACATACCAAAAATATTGATTTAAAAAATGTACGCACTTGTCGATGTTGGCGTATACGCCTGGATAGAAAGTTACGGAACTATAGTGCAATTTAAAATATATACATGTATCAGACTATATTGTATACCAAAAGAAGAAGAAGAAGAAGAAGAGAACCAGTTTGATTTAAATACAGGTCGATGTATATCTTGCTTTGGTTCATCGAAGTTATGAACATAGTAAAATCCCAGTTTTATGTATCATTAGATTGTTCTCGAATAAAGGAAGAAATTCGTCATCATCACAATTGTTCCGACATTCATGTAAAATATATGCAACTGGACGTACACTAATAATCCCAAAGGGGTGTGAGTATTTTCTAGGAAAACTATTGAGTATTAAAGTTTCAAATCAATTTCGGGATTTATTTTCTTTCTTGCCGTGATATGATAGCAATTTAAAGAATAAACTGCTTGTTCGCTTTAGCGGTATCAGAGACATGTATATATGTCTCTGGCGGTATTCTTGCCAGTTGAACAGCCTTATAAGTTACATTCAAAAATAGGGAAAGATGACATAAAATTCGCTGTCTTTTGTTTTTGAACATCGTTGGTCAAATAGATAGAGTATTATACGTTGTGAGACGAGGACTATTTCAACAAATACTATAAATACAAGTGGAAGTTTTCGTTTTGCAATTTGAGAGTAAATGATGTATCAAACGTTCAAGAATACGCATGTAAAATGTGTCACTGGATATAAAAAAAAAATCAATCTCAAAACCTACTTCCGTATGGAACTTCCCCTTTCAGTGACCTGCAAATTTAACAGATGATACACTTTATAAGATTTGCATGTCCAACAACGACCCACTACTCTACATGTGTTACTGACAGCCTAAGATAGTAATTCTTCTGTTAGGTCAATTCTCTTTCGAACAATACCAGAAAACCTGGAAAATAAGCTCTTTAAATTTTGACTCTGGAATTAACACCATTTTTTCGTGCGACAAACTTTATTTCTGGCGATGAGCAGACATGGACGGAAAACAATAAACAGATAGGTTTAATATTTGTTCATTCATTTAACATGTATAATATGAATACGATTGTACTTAAAAAAAACTTATATAGTTAGTTTCAAGAACAACCGGGTTCAGACAAACTGTTATGAAATCGATGCTGTTACTTATGCATTCACCCAATTCAATATTACGATCAAAGAGAGTAAATTAGTGGCAACATAGACATTCCGTTAATAACGGCATAAGTATGCAGTTAGTACACGAACACCAATCTGTGTTTTAAAAACTAGCGATGGTTGCTAAGGATATCTTGATTTCGGGAACTTTCTGCAGCTTCCATTTTATGGAGCTCTTCTTCGGTATACCCTGGCTCTAGTGCGTACCCAATATGACCATACTCGTCAAAATCTGACTCTTTTGACTGACTGGAACCACTGTTATAGTACTATCATTCTCCGAACAAGATATTTTTATTTATGATTTTATGATAAATTTTTGGACCATATATAAACTGTTCTATAAAAACAAGCACGCAAAAATCATAAGATAGAAATATAAGTAATATGTGAGTAAAGTTAATTGAATCATTTAAGTTAATATCCTTTGGGCTCGAATGTAGTTAACTAATAAAAGTGTTTTATAGGATAGCTCAAATCCTCATCCAAATAATATAATCTAGTATATGTAATAAAACCCTTCCTACTACACCGAGTTTTAATGCCAAGCGGTAGACATATTTTAGGTACCAATTAAGTAATTGAATGAGTAATAGATAACAATAATTAATCATGAATGTGCAAAGATTTAAAAACAAAAGTATTTTTCTTTGTTCGTACATATTATACTCCGCTTCGGTAGATTTATCTACTTATCTTCAGATAGTTTCAGATATATATTAATACATGGCTTTCAAAAGTCTAAATGTAAGTGTTCTCGTACATTTTTTGCCTAATAAAGAAAATCAAAATGCTTTGGTAAAGCTATTTCTAATTCCCCCTTTTTAATGAGACATACATCAAGGACAAGAGGTGTATATCATTTCATTCTGACACATGAATTAAGTTTCCCGTCTTAACCGAAAATTGTTTAAATTTTATTACTTAGTAAATTAATTTATTTGAATTGAAATAAATGATACAACAAATATAATTAAATAATTCCACGGCGATCTATTTTTATTTGTAACAAACTTGAAACTTGAATTAGTATTATAGATGTGTATATTGAATGCTCCCTTGTTTTATAATCCACTGATCCGAATAGATAGTCACACCTGGCAAGGTGTGCCCTAGAGGCGTGGTTAAATACCGAAGTGCAAATAACAATTTACCTTTCAACAAGCCATCTAAGAGTATTCAATTTGCCACAGAACCGTGAATACACACATCGTATAAATCTAGTCAAAGCAGAGATAGTAAAAGGTCAATAAGAGTACACCAACATATTGTCTTTACAGATTATTGTACTTTAATTTGTTCACCTCATATATCAGTCCGAAAATGCATTAATTAATAAATTTATAACTTTTTTGGTTGTCTACTAAAATAATTCGAATATATACGTTTAACATAGAAAATTTATCTCATGAATGTGTACAATTGCACGTCTGTGCGTCTTATCTTCTTATTATCGGATGTTTATTAGATAAACCATAAGTCATCGGCGCGCTTACGATTACGTTTAAATATCATTAAAAACCAAGACTTTTACTGATTGTATTTTAAATCCCGGCATGCAAAAACCAGGAGAAAACGTCACGACCTACAGGAAGTAGTTAAAAAAATTTCATTAATTGTTGAATTTCTCCTTTATTACTGGACATATAGCGATAAAACTTTGTGAATATATATATTTTGTCATAATGAACATATTTAAACCATAAGTAAAAAATCGCGAATTTTCCCTTTAAGCTGCTGATGAAAAATGGAGTTATACTTTTTAGTAGTACAGTATAGGAGAAATGGGCGAGGAAAATGTTCATTCAACAAATTGAAAAATTCAATGTATTGGAAAACAGAAAGAAGGAATATGACAGATATGAAATGCGCTTATTCTGCTCAGAATTTTCGGAGAAAAGTATGATGAAATATTTGTTGGACAAACAAGGACTTAAAGGTGGAGCGTATAATGACTGTTCTTGCTCTCAACAAAAAATTTACACATTTTGTAACTTTTTAGTTAGGAACAATTTTTTGAAAAATCCTAGCCAAGGAAATGATTTATTCAACTTTTAATTTCTGGGTTTAATCATCAATTTGTGATTATAAGATTGAATGCTTCTGTTTGTAGTTATATGGTTGTTAAAGTATCGACTTTACACACATTTTTTTTGAGAGGTGCTTCTGTTGTAAAAATTGTAAAATGGTTATTTATACAAATAGAGAAATGTCGGTAACTTAACTAATATCTGTTGTTTCTTTTTAAATTCTTAACCCATCGCTGTGACACTGCTTGGTTGATTGATTGTTGGTTGCTTAACGTCCAGTGGCAAATATTTCATGCATATTCAGGACGAGAACAAGTTCACAATAAATACAATAGGTAGGTTGATACAATAGAGGCCATCTGGGATGAAGGTCGGGGAAATTTGGACTGCCACTGGAAAATGAGGGTATATTGGATAGGGACAGAAATTTTGCCTTGCAACAGGCCACCCACGGACCCCTCAAAGAGTTGTTGCAAGGGTTCTTAAGGTGCAAAGAACGTGGCACTCTCCTTACACGAGGCATCGGATGCTGTGACACTGTATCACAATTAATTGTATAAAAATTAATTGAGAGACATGTATCTAAACATCTGTATAAATATTTGACAAAGTTTGATATTTTACACCTTTCCCAGTTTGGTTTTAGACCCAACCATTCATGTCAAACTGCCCTCATTAATATTATTGATAAATGGCTACATGAAATGAATAATGGAAATATCAATTTGGCCGTCCTCTTGGATTTTAAGAAAGCTTTCGATGTTGTTGATCATGAAATTCTATGTAAAAAACTTCTAATTTATGGCTTCCATGAAGATACTGTTGATTTTTTAAAATCATCTTTGAGTGAAAGAACACAGCAAGTCCATATAAATAATCAGTTTTCTGATAACAAATTTATAAATTTTGGTGTTCCACAGGGCTCAATACTTGGTCCCATTTTGTTTGTTTTGTTCATAAATGACCTTCCATTACACATCAAAAACTGCCATACAGACTTGTATGCTGATGACAAAACTATGCATACGGTACATCATGAAAGACTATTTGTGATATGCAATTAAAAGTACAAGATGATCTCCAATGTGTCGAAAAATGGTGTCATGACAATAGCAAGTTCATAAATTCGAATAAGACAAAATGTATGGTTATAGGTACAAGACAAAGGCTGTGTTTAAATCAAGCAGAACCAGTTCTAACTATAGAGAATAATATTCTTCAAAAATCATCAGTTGAAAAACTTTTAGGTGTTAGAATTGACTCTAATCTGTCCTGGACAGGCCATATTAATTACTTATGTTCATCAATTTCATCTAGACTTTTTTTACTCTCTAAAATCAAGAAATTTCTAACTGTTGATCTAAGAAAATTATTTTATAATGGTTATATTCTCCCACTGATAGATTATTGTTGTATTATTTGGAGTGGTTGTGCTAAAAATGAGCTAGTTAGAATAATAAAATTGCAGAAAAGGGCTGCAAGACTTATTTTAGATGCTGATCCACTTTCATCATCAGCTCCACTGTTTTAACAGCTTGGATGGATGACAGTAGAGAACAGAATCTCATACCACAAATCAGTTTTGATGCATAAATGCCTTAAGAATGAAGCCCCTGTATATCTCACTGAAAAATTTAAAGAAATGCCAGAAATAAACCAAACCGTTTGAGAAATGCCTCTTGCAAAAATTTACAAGTTCCAAAAGCCAAAACAGAGCTTTATAAGAAATCTTTTATATATTCAGGATCTTTTTTATGGATAATTACACCTTTAATATATAAGAATCCGGGGTTTTGATTGGTTAATAGCCAGTGTATTTTTCACCAATTTACTATTATCAAATGAATATCGTTCATTTTTAACGCCGCCGGGGTATTTGCTAAAAGGATATGCCTTTTTTTACCCTCTCTGCCGCGGTATTTGTCAAAAAATACTCTATCCAACTGGACGCTTGAAACGTCATGATCATCAATGCGTTTTAGTACATTAATAATCGGTGTAATTAAACAGATATATCATGTTATTGAGGGGTATTTGCGAAAATACCAGTCTTGAGAATGAATTTCCCTCGCCTTACGGCTCGTGAAATTTAACATTCTCTCGACTGGTATTTTTCGCAAATACCCCTCCTTAACATGATATATCTGTTCAATAACTTACCAATATCCCTGAAAAAATCAACCTCAAGTACAAGCTCATTCAAAAAAGATTTAAAAAATTACTTGATGGAACATTAAGAAGCTGTGCGTTTTTTATTTGCATAATAATTTTCACACACTTACTCAAACTTATGATATTGTTGATGCCAATACTATACATGTCATATATGAATTTGTAACTTTTACCTGTTTTGAAAATTGTATATTTCATAACAATTTTTTATTTCATTATTCATGTATGTGTGTCTGTTTGATATTTTGTAATTGTTTGTTATATTTCATTGTATTTCATGGGGGCCTCAGGGAAGATTAGCTTTATAGCTAACTGTGTAACCCTCTTTAAATAAAGAATTATTATTATTATTATTATTATTATTATTATTGTATGAATGGATAGAAAGCAATGTTGAAATTGTACAAAAAGCATAAAAAAGGATACTAGGCTCTTTTCTGTCCTCATTTATCACTAAAATATCTGTAAAATCTCTTTCCATAGCCTGTGGTATAATTTTCTTTAAATCCAAACCTCTTCTGTATTTTATTTCTGCATTAGGCAACATTTTCTTCAACTCTTTACAAAATTTATTTGTTCTCTGAAAAAAATATCATATCAAATTTATTAACAGGTGCATTTTTATAAATTAATAAATGCTTCATCCAAACATTTTTAGTTTTTTTCTTAAAGAGCTTGTTGATAATCCTTCAAAGCAATTACAGTTAATGAACATTTTGCTAAAATTTCTGAAAACTAGAAAGAAGTCATAGTGCAAATAATTACACACAGAATCTAAATCATAGTCCCTTAATTATATTACTGTGGTACAAAATTCTTGTTTTTAAAAAAAAATCAAAACAATCAGTATTTTGTTCAAGGCTCTTCACTCAAGAAATAAAAAAAATCCAATGCAAACAATCAGTATTTTGTTCAAAGAATATTACTCCAGAAATTAAAAAAAATCTTGCTAATGAACTCTTATTTGTTTAATTAAATACTGAATAAATAATTCAATTCTGGTGAAAAAAAAACATCCTATAACAAATTTCTGTGTAACTTACCGCACCAGGTCTATCACAGGTAGTAATAAGAAGTTTAGGTAGAGTTTCTCTGTTAAAATATGAAGCTAATTCATCTGTAGCCTCATCTAACATAACCTGTAATAAAAAAAAAACTCACACATTTACCAATCTGTATCATCATATCTATGGACTCAGTAAAGAAGCTTTATTCAATTTTAAAGTAGAACAAGTTCAATCATAATACATGTAATATGGATTGAACTATGAACCCACTCAAACAGTTTTGGTTATTTTTTCCGTCTGACATTTGTTCACATTGTTTCTGCTAAAATTATATTACAGTTAACTCATCAAAATAAAAGTTACAGCAATTAAGGTGGTACCCAACACTTTGACTCAAATTAATTTTCATAAAATTGGACAGAATATCTAATCTGACCCATCAAAAAAATATAAAAATTTCAAAAAAACCTTGAACTAATCACTTTCACGGAAAAATTTCATTGGATGTATTTCAGTTAAATAAACACTTATTTTGATCATCGAGAAGCTTACTATTTCATAAACAATAGAACATGATTAAAACGTTTAGCTGATTTTACAGTTATCTCCCTGAAGTGTTTGGTACCACCTTACGGATAAAATAATCAAATTAACCCAGAAACTCTGTTTCTCATCAATAACATTTTTAGTCAGCTACAAATCAATATAAATTTGAACCCTAGAAATATCTATGACTATATACATATCAATAGTTTAGTTCAAGAGTGCAACCGTTAATAGACTGATTTGCCTGAATCAGATTCAAAACAATAAAATTAATCCCTATTTTGATATTAAACAATAAATACAGACAGAAAGTTTAAATTTTTAAATTATTAGGGCACATAACTGTACAGAAAATGAAAAATATGCAAAAACAGAAATTATTTTCATTCCTCTTGTTTTAATTGATTCATGATATAATGTTTCACAGACTGGTCATGAAGACCTTACCATTAATCCTGAAATATTTTCAATAAATATTATACTTTACTCAAATAAGTGTTCAAGCCAGAAATACACTATTTTTTTTATTTAGATACTTACCTCTTCGTCGTCTGGATTAACCATGGTCTCATCATACACCCTCATACTTTCTATGGTTTTGGGGACTTTCTTTGGCTCCTACAAAACAAAATCTAACTGAATCTATTGGTTAACAGCATTGAAAAGCTATTTGTACATTGTATACACAAACCCTTAAAACATTTTTATCACCTTATGAAAAATTTCATTTATTTCAAGAAAATTTGTAAATATATAAACCTGACATACATTTTACAACTCCTGAAAGTTATAAGTGGAATTCGTCAATATCTCACATGACCTCCATTTTGTCATAAATATAATACAAATCAAATGATATTGCAAGAAAAGGGCATTAAGTGCTGTTTTACAATATCAAGGACTTTAACTCCTGACAGGTAAAGTGAAAAATATGGAACTGCACCTCCATTTTGTCATCAGTAGCATCATAATAGAATTTCATAATACATACATGTATGTAATAGATTGAATGGGTAATAGGTTGTTGAACAGAAACAGTTGGAAGCTACCAAAAACCCTACATGTATAAGACAATTATACAAAGGAAAAATTTCCCAAAAACAACTAATACATGTAAAGTTTCAATTTCCATTCTGTTTCACATTTACATACCTTTTCACCCGAAGCTTCTTCTTCTCTTTTTCTTTTCTTCTTTTCTTCTATTTTCGTCTAAAATATAAATATTTACAAGGTAAAATGTTGTGTTTTACAGCCTTTTTCTATAACCAGTGAGAGGAAAAAGTAAACTTTGGAAATTTCACAGTTGGCAGCTAACATGGCTAACAAGAAAACTTGATATAACATATAAGTATTATAAAACTGTGATGTAGCATTTTGCAATGCCAAAATGAGACAACTATACATCAAAGACAAATGAACAAATTTGAAGACTGACAGGTAACTTAATGGCCTTCAACAATGAACAATTTACACTGTATTGTAAGCTATAAAATTAAAAGGATGAAAAATTGTGAATCAATTAAAAGAGAAACAAAAGGCCTGATTTAGACTACAACAATAAACAATCAGTTTTGAAATGGGGCTTTTGTCTTGATTTGACCATTATGGAATATCTGTTTCACAGATGATATCAGATATGTTCCTAATGTCGTAACTACAATCACGTTCCCTTTTCACAAATATGACCTACAAAATTAGACTATTTATCAGGTTTATAATAACATGAGCAACACAACAGGTTCCACATGTGGAGCAGGATCTGCTTATCCCTCAGGAACACCTGAGATCTAACCAGTTGTTTTTTTTGGGGGGGAGGGGGGGTTGGTGTTGCTTAGTCTTTAGTTTTCTTTGTTGTGTCTTGTGAACTATTGTTTTTCTGTTTGCCTTTTTTCTCTTTTAGCCATGGTATTGTCTGTTTATTTCAAGCCTTTGAAACCAAAAGTAATTCAAAGAATCTTAAGCTTTGAAGATATGAAGATATACAGAAATGTCATAAATTACCAAATCTACCAATTGTGTCTACTTTAAAACTTTATCTGGGGGTTCTTACATAAGCCATGGCTTTATCTGGGGGTCCTTTCATAAGCCATGGCTTCTACTGACCCCTCATCTTGGAATGTCCTAATGAAATTTCTCATCGCATGATAATATTTACATATTATACTTGCTTAACTGATATAGGTGTGCAGCTTAACAATTAACAAGAACTTATAAATTTTGTGCAGGTTTCAATTTTCATCATTTAACACCTTTATATCTAATTACACTCCTTACCATGTTAAGTCTGAAAAGTTAATAGTGATCCACTACTCTAATTAAAAATATATGAAGTATATGTGTCGTAAAATGTAAGTAATCTATCCTAATAGCTTACATGATTCATATCCTTTACAAGTTACATGTACAATGTACAAAAAATGTAGGTAGCACTGCTTTGGACAGATTTAAATTTGAGAATACATTGTATCTTCTTATGGTGCGGAGACACATGCAAATACTGAGCAAATTTTCATAAGGGGGCCCACAGACTGCTTAAGAGGGCCTGCTCCAGTCATGTCTCAGTGATTCTCTATAGTCAACAATTTTTCCCCATAAAATGGGGGTCCAGGACACTACCTAAATCCACCTATATAATAAATTTCCAACAGTAATCAGTATGTCAGTATAGAAAACTGTTTTGACCCGTGTTATCCTGTTTCGTACCTTTGCTTTTTCTTTTTTGAGTTTTTTATATGCTTCATTTCTGAGTATTTTGTTTCTAATGCCTGATATATTTCGTTGGGGAATAGTTTGGACAGTTTCTTCTTCTTCATCGCTCCCCACGTTTTCTTGTTTTCCTTTAGCAGCCATTTTGAAGGGAGAATTCGTTTACTTCCCTTTTTGTATTTATCACAACTTTATAAAAGACTCGTCCTTTTATTAGATCAGGCAATTATTATAAATCAATCACTTAATTTTGTTTTCAAACTCGTATTTAATTATCGTATGTCCCTTAAATACATCTTAGTGATATAAATAAAAGTACTGCTCCCTCAGTAATCTACAGTCAACGATTCGCAAAACTATCGAAGAGCGCCGTAGTTGGTGGGGTGCTCTCGTAGACGTTCGCGTCAAAAATTAAATTGTGATCAAAGGCTGGAACTATTCACAGGGACTCGGTTAGCAGATTAAAATTTTGTTAATCAATGTTTATTTTATATTTTAAGTATTTCCTGTCTATTTGTATTACTATATTAACGTATTTGACGATGCCATCGATATTTCTTTGTTTTCTAGCAATGTGCACTAGGTTTTTTTTCAGTATACGGATATGGATAGTAGAGTGCACATTGCTAGAAAATCTAATTCTAATACCAGAAGTCCATTACTAGACGTTTAGTAATCTGGGACTATTATACATGTACTAGTATAATAGTCCCAGTAGTCGTGGACTTCAAATAATACATATATACTGTTCCCAGCTTTTTTGAAGATTTTGTTTGAAATTAAACTGAAAGGTCCAATGATTATAATGTATTATATCAGAGCTCCATTACTAGAGAGACTTATTATTATACACATGGCCTTGAAAAAAAAATATAAAAAAGAATACAAAAAGGCAGTATAGAAAATATGCTATATTTTGCCGGCTCTGATAAAAAATATCTTAGTTAAAGCAGGCAATAATAGCTTATTTCTAAAGCAATGGAAATTTCCCTGGTGCCGGAAATATAGGGAATTTGTTATTTTGCTGATCTTAAGTACTAAGAAAATGTGCCGCAGTGTGTTTGTTTATTTTACATTGGTTAAAGTATAGAGGGGAGGATTGAGATCTCACAACTTGAACATTTTTAACCCTAGTGGAAATAAGTTTCAAAGGACCTCACTGGAAATAAGTTGAAATAACTTTTTACGTTGTCTAAAGCTATTCATGTCTAGTGCCTTGTATGCCATTTTATTCAATGTGTCCATCAAATTCATGTCTTTTACCTCGAATAAACATATATGACTCCGCCGCATTTTTGAGCCTATCCCAATCAGAAACTTCTGGCCTTTGCTTTTCTTAAATATTTTTTTTAAATTTTGGTTCATTTATGTGTTTCGGTTTTTAGTGTGGCGTCCATTTACTCTGAACAATTATACATTTTTGTTAAGGGTTCAGCTGAAGCCCGTCTCTGGATGCCATATTTTCTTGCTGTGTCAGTGAAGACCAATTGGTGGCCTTGATCTGTTTCTGCGCATTGATCGTTTCCATCTTCAATTTAAAAAAAATTAATGTTTAACCGACATTGACACACATAATACATAAGACACTGAGACAACCTGACTTATAGCTGACTATGCGATATGGGCCGTTTGCTCACTGTTGAGGGCCGTACAGTGGTCTATAGTTTTTATGTCTGTGTCATTTGGTCTCTTGTTGAGATTCGTCTCGTTACCAATCATACCACATCTTCTTTTTGTAATTTTGAATACTAGAAGACATATATAATGAGACATTGAATATACATGTATAGAGCACAAACAGCGAGCTAAAGGATTGATATTCAACATATATATATATATATATATAAAACGACGCAAGCCTACATATGTTAAATAAGTATACATATATAGTCACTCAGTTGCAGCTGAGCATAATTTCTAACAAAGCCACACATACAAATAAAAATTGAGTAGTATAGCTGTTATGTTCATCCATTGCATATCATTGCAGTGAAACATTTTGTCGTTCCGCGAGTTTATATATAAGATTTTTGATTATCATATGGTGAGGTAAATAATACCATATATATCTGCATAGTATTCAAAAGAATGCAAAATGACTATTGCATCCGCCTTACCTATGGAACAAAACTATGTTTTAATTCTGTTGTTTTGTAATTGTAAATAACAGTCTCTTATAGTTCTTTTAAGAATGGCACATGCATTCTAATTTTTTTTTATTGTGTACTTGATATTATATTGTGTTTATACTTGTATGTATGTGGTGAGACTTTAATAAACTATTGAATCTGGAAGTTGTGCTCCAATATTGATATCTAAAGGAACATTCTAAGAGCCTGTAATTCTGTGGTAATTTGTTGCTGTGTTGCTGTATTATGCATCGTATTTGTTTTTGTTCATTGTTTTGTAAAAACAAAACAAGCTAGTGATTTCTCTTTTTATTATTTTACATAAGTTATTTAGGAACCTTTCATGCTCGCTGACTATGCGACATGTTTTTTTCTCATTGTTAAAGGCAAGCGTACGGTGATCAGTATATAGTCGTTAACTTCTATACCAATTGATCTCTTGTGGAGAGTTGTCTCGTTGGCAAACATAAACGCACATCTTCATAAGTTTTTTTTTTTTTTTATCAAAAATTGTCTGGAATCTTTTTGTGCAATTAATAGCGATATGTTTATTAGTTTTAACTCCGGCCGTTATCTTACCGTTTATACTCAGATATTTATATTCGCTCATTATATTGAATAATATTTTGAAATTTCTATTAAATTGAAAGATTTCGTTTTTGCCCCAGTTTTACTTTCATTGCAATTGTCTGAAAGATGTCGGGATTTGCTTTCATTTGATATAAGTAAACTCATCATAGATACCAGGACTAAATTTAATATACGCCAGACGCTCGTTTCGTTTACAAAAGACTCATCAGTGATGCTCGAATCCAAAAAAGTTAAAAAGGCCAAATAAAGTACGAAGTTGAAGAGCATTGAGGACCAAAATTCCTAAAAGTTTTGCCAAATACAGCTAAGGTAATCTATGCCTGAGGTAGAAAAGCCTTAGTTTTTCAAAAAATTCAATATTTTGTAAACAGTAAATTTATAAATATAACCATATCAATGACAATTCATGTCAGCACAAAAAGTGCTGACTACTGGGCTAGTGATACACTCGGGGAAATAAATCTCCACCAGCAGTGGCATCGACCCAGTGGTTGCCGGGTTAATTAATGAATTTAAACTGTCATTTTCTAACATTGCCGAATTATATATTGAAATATCATTTCCACCATTGCAAGTCCTTACTTTTCTATCATCCGCATATTTATAGAGTGCATCATCCATGAGCTGTATCTAATAAAAAAGAATGTCGTTTAAAAATATGTTTAATAACCATGGGTTACAAAACTTTTGGTTTAATTAGTAACTCGGGTATAGCTGGTTGAACTTGGACAGCTGTACCGCTGTGCTAATAAATAAAAAGACATACATATGATAAGAAATATTTTTAACTATGCGACAACTCATGATCTTGACCAATTCCGAGATTTCCTTTAAAATGATAGGTTTCAAATTATGATTGGAACATCCCGAGACTACTATAACTGTTATAGTAGTCTCAGGAACATCTCAATATATAAAAATATATACCTGCAATAAAAACTGAAATTGCCACTGAAATCGAACAAAGTAAAGGATCCGTTTTAAATATTAGACGAAGACAAGAATAGATTGGGAAAAGAAGGGAAACATTTATTGCATCAAAGGGAAAGATATTTCTTTCACTTTTTCTACAAAACTAGATTTTCTTTTATTATCCGAATATAATTTCAACATACATAAAGTATGTAAACTTTATCTGAAATTAACTTATTCAGCATTCAACTTGGACGTTATTTTTAGTTAAACACTGAGTATTATTTTTACTTTTCTTAATCTAAAGAATAGTAATGTTCAGCAAACTCAACCTTTTGTATAATATATTACAAAGATTGATTGGGTAGTCTTTGCTTTACGTACAGTGACAAATAGTTCATGCATGTCAAATTCAAGACGATTGTAAGCCAGTACATGTTGTTTAACATACAGGATTTTTAAAATGTTTATTTGTTGTAGATGGATACAAATGGAGACAAGGAACAGATAATTAGAGATTATTGGTGTGATATTCAAATGATGTTAATTATAATTAAGTGATGCTGATTGATCTTTATCTGTAAATAATTTTTGAAGCATTTTATTGAACTTAGAAAAGTCAACTTATAGAGTTTACATTAATTAGTAAATTTGGTCTTTAAATCACTAATTAACAAAGCGTCCTTCGGAGTTTACAATAGATTGATTTTTGGTTGTTTAAACATCCCGGCAGTGGCAAATATTTCATGCATGTTTAGGACGATGTACAAATGTAGTTCATTTAGTTTACACTAAAGTTTGTTAGTAAGTCAGTTGAGAATACACACCAATAAACTTCTTTAAAATAACCTTTATTACCACATTTCTAAGATAGATACATTATTCATTGATCTCCGTCATTGTAATTCCCTGTTTCTATGAGGGTCTGGGTTTCTACGAGGGCTTGGAGGACGTGCCTTAGTTTCTATATTCTTTATTTTTATACAGAAATAAGATGTGGAACGAGTGACAACGGAACAACGCTGAATCAAGGATTTGTATAGTATCCTTACTATACAAATCCTTGGCTGCATCAAAGTCATAATGTGTAAAAAGTAAATCATTATAGGTTAAAGTATTTTCTTTATCTTAAAAACCAATTATTTTTGATTCATCATGTATTAACATCCTATTTTTATCCATTAAAATTGAGAATGGAAATTGGGAATGTGTCAAAAAGACAACAACCCGACCACAGAACAGACAACAGCAGAAGGTCACAAACAGGTCTTAATAAAAGCAGCGAGAAACTCCTGCACCCAGAGTTGTCCTTCAGCTGGCCCCTAAACAAATATATATATAAATACTTAAGTGATAGTGAACGCCATACTTAACTCCAAATTGTACAAAAGAAACTAAAACTAAAAATAATACAAGACTAATACATTCCCTTTTTCGTCCAATATTCTCTATTGATTAATCTCAACAGATCAACCCTTTGCTATGAGGGTATATGGATGGGGTACCTCAATTCTGTAGTCTTTTAACTTTTTCGATCATTATTTTTTATCTTTAAAATAAAGGCTCTTATTTAATTACTTGAAAATTGTATTCTGAACATTTTTCTTCTCTCTAATCAGTATATTTTTACCCAGTTGTTTACTTTTTGCAGTTATTCTTTATATTTAAGCACCACATTATTATCTACTTTTGTCCATTATTCTCTATTCTGTAGACCACACCGCACATTTTCTTTGAGGAATAATGCACATAACTATTATGGGGTTCTACGGTTCAATGCTAGAATGCTTCATAGCAACATTCCCTTGCATTCACGAAAGACTATCATCAAACCTTTGTTAGATTGAACAGACTAATTCAGACATATAGGATTTCTGGAAAAAAACAATGTAATTAGACATTAAACCTTTTGTGATGATTATCCTCAATTGTGACATCACTAAATGAGACCAACCACCAAATTTGTACTTACAATGAGCACCAAGAAATTATCCATTATAGGATCAGCATCACCTTACCATTCCGCTGCACATGAGATCTCCCCCAGTTTAATGCTGCTCAAAACTCTTAAGTTTTCTAGTGTGTTTGTGTGTATGTTGGTCTTTTTGAAATCTTTTGTTGTTTTTTTGCCATTGCATCATGAGTCAGTTTCCTTTCAACATATAAGTTTTGAATGTCCACTAAGTATCTTCTGCCACTTATGTTTTATCATGTTTGTGTACATCATTTTAAAACCATCTGTTTTCCATTTATCGTCTCACTCTAATCATGCTATTCATTTTGTTTCAATGTGTGAATTTAATATAAAAGAATTGTATGTGTATAAATAATAAGCCAATATTCTTATAATATGTAATCAAACTTTAAAGTCCTTTCAAAACTAAGGCAACAAATATCAATTTGAAAATAAATGGGGATGATGCCCCCATTTGCATATCAAATTAAGTTTTGAGGGTACATAACTGAAAAACAGTAAAAGTGGTGCTACCTAAATTTGTACTTGAGCAGAGTTTTGTTGTAACACAAGGTAGGTACATGTTTAAACTTAAGTTAGAGGACGGAAACGAAAAATTCAGCAATTTTTCCATTTGTGAAGGAACATAACTCTACAACAGTTACAGTGACAACTCCAAAATTTTAACTTGATCTGTTTTTTTGTGGTAATAGGTTAACTAAATTTATAGAACGGAAACAAAAAAATCAGCAATTTTTCTATTGTAAAGGGGCATAACTCTAGAACGGTTGAAGAAATGCAACCGTTTATCAAACCTAATCTGTTTATGGGGTTGTAAGCAATTTTGTATAAGTTTCATAACACTTGGTTAATGCAAACTAAAGTTAGAGAATGGAAACCAACATTAAGATGTTCCGACCTACAGACATACAAAGGTAAAGTACGTTGAAAGTAGTTTCATTGCCAATACATGTAATACCAAAATATATTTTTATTTCACTTCAATACAAAATGAGAGTGTAGCCACTATTTTGATGCAATAAAACTTTAAACTTTAAGAGAAAATTTGTCAATCAGATGAACATATTTTCAACAAACTAAAATTTCATGTACTTGATGTGTGATCAAGGTTTTTTTTAAGGAATAAACTTAAACCTAAAACCTTAACTGCATAATGAAGTTTTCTACTTGTGTCTCTGACAATCACATCAATATATAAGTATGAGTGTTTACATGTTAATTCATATTAAAACAATATATGAATTTTTTTTTTTTTTTTTTTTTTTTTTTATTAAAATCAATCATAAGGAAGCATCTTAGTTTTAATTTTGGGTTGTCCATCAGGTAGCCATTCGTCTGGGTTTACATCATAGTCTTTCATAGCTTTATTCAGATATACCCATCTACCAAATATACCAATATCAACTATTGACTTGTGCCATTCTGTCCAGTGTGGTTTGGCATAGGTACAATTGGCTTCAAACAAACCAGAATGAATTGGATATTCTCTCATGGATACTACAGTAAAAAATTTCAAATTTCGAACTTTCATCGTATTATCTTTCATAGCAGTCATCAATGTGGTCACATGATTGTCTGATTGTGGGTTACGTATTAACTCACCAACAGTGGATAAGGAATTTGAACACTCTAAAATTTCTGATTGAAAATTTTGTTCTGACGGATTAGTTTTCAGCATGACAATGCTTGTAGCTAACAAAGATCCATAAAATGAAGCCTTCACTGGACGATTTTTTATATCTTGTATTGTCTCATCAAATACTGCTCTGTAGTCTTTGAATATGTTGAACAAATAATTTCCTGTAAATAAATAAGTAAAGAATTGATACAATGTTCAAATATAATTTTTCAATCTTAACAAAAAATAAAGTTGGACATAAGTCAGCATTTTATTGTATGGATATGGTTAAGTACATGCATATCATTTTAATTGGATTTTTATGGTATGTTTGCCAAGCCTTTATTTGAAATAAAGGAGCTTCAACAATAATCTTATCACAAACATTATGATGAATGATATCATGATCAGTAGTTTTTCTTCTTCAGGTTTTGCTTCTCCTAAAATTCTGTGTTGGCAATTACTTTTTATGTTTTGACACTGGCTTATGATATTTGACAAGAATTTGTATAAGTGCCAACCTTAAGATGGTATGTGGCATATCATCATGACCTTTATGTGACAATGACCATTGACTTCAGTAAAAATGCTTGGTTTGTTCTGGTAATTACATTTATGAGTCCAGAAACATTTTTTTTCTCATATGACATAGGCTTATGATAACTTGAAATTTTGATGTTGGAAATAAGGCCACTGTGTCATGTATACCTTGACCTTTATCCTTGATAATAATGTCCCCTGTCATACTATATGTTATTTCTGTTTGTCACTGCAAGACCTTTTTCTCATATCTAAGGATTTTCCAATGAAAGTTGGTACTTTTAACTTTTATCTTGAGTCTAAATTTTTATATTCATCATGTTCATATTGACAAAACTTTTTTATCCAAATGATTTTTGTATTTCAAAATAAATTATTATTGTTGTTAAAAAAAATTTAATTCCTATTTTAACATTGTCATGATACCGTTTATCGCTATTCAGTGTATTCCCGGCTGACTGGCCGCTTGAACTTTTGACAACATACAACAATCACTTTTCCTCCATTGTGGCGTAAGATATTTTGTTTTATGACGTCAAAATTTTACGGGAACCTGTGTGATATCCAGTAATGGCAGACAAATAGTGATAAGGTGTATTGTTATTCAACCAAATTATGTTGAAACTGCTTTTAGAGGTACATGTATATTGGAGGGTCTCACTTATTACAGACAAAAATTATCAAGAAGCGTAAGGTGTCAAAGCTGAAAAATATGTATTTGTAATGAGGGGTCATGATCCCAAAATCCTGGGCTTAAAAACATGAAATCCAGAGGTCCCAACCTGATATCCCGAAATTTGTAAAAAGAATTCCTGGATCACGAAAGGGTCAATCCCGAAATCCTCAGCTCAAAAACTCAGGATCCCAGAGTCCGGATAAGGGTCCTATCTCCCTCTGAAATAGCATTTCAAGACATCATAATTATTACGACTTAATTTTAATTTTTTTTTTCATACATACAATGTATATCTCTAAAATTCAAGCGACTGTGGTGATAGTAAGTGTATTAGGGGGGTCTCATTGGGGGGGTTCCGATCCCGGATCCCGCTTACTGTTTTGTCAGATTCCCGTATCCCGCTTACACTATGTACGTAAGCAATTCTCATTTTTTTGTCATTTCCCGGGTCCTGCTAGACCGCATTTCCCGTTTTCACGACTAAATAATTTGACTTTCATGTGTCCCGCTTACAAAAAATCGGCAATCCCGCGTCACGCTTAGACCCCAATGAGACCCACTATTAGGGTAAAATAAATGCTGTGGTATTTGACACATCATACTCATGATAATGTGTTAAAGTCTGAGTGTCATGATCCCAATCAACCCCATCAGATACATCCTGGCCATTGGTAAGGCCTAAGGGTCTGTAAACAATACATGTAATGCATGTGCCTCAAGAAAAGGGGGAGGGGCAAAATAGGAATTCTAGTCAAATCGGCACTTGGTCTAATCGGCACCCAGTATAGTCAAATCGGCACCTAGTCAAATTGGCACCTGGTTAAATCGGCACTTGATGTAGTCAATTTGGCACCCATGTTAAATTTGTTTATTAATATATGATGTGTACAAAATATAACTTAGTACAATTTATAATTTGTACAGGGTTTTTGTACAAGTTATAAGTTTTTTGACACACATTTTCTTACACCAGGTGATACAAGTTTATCTTTAAAAATGTTCTAGTTCAATCTTTAAATTCAAATTAATGTACTTTAACCTAACATTTCGTGCTATTATCCTTGTCCTCACAATGGAAATGAGGATACCTGAATAGTTTACATTCGAATTTTAATTTCTCCTGATACCACATATATCCATAAAAAGTCTTTTTGTGGTCTAATCATGTTTGTGTATTAATTCTCCCTATTAGATTATATCATATAGTTGTGAAAATATGACAGAAATATGCGAAACAAAAGCTGGTGTTACATTGTGTTTTCACTATGTACTTGATTAAAGTTATTTATTAATTGAAAAGAAAATTTATCAAAACCATGAAAACATCAGTCACATAATGTTGAGAAAACTTTAAATGATCAACTTTTGTATTTTTACAGCTTGATGCTTTTTAACAAAATAAATCATTTGTGACCAGTGAACCAACACCTTCTAACGGAAAAGCTGGTAGAGTAACCAAGATGGATACCGAAGTATGCTGCGGTTGTCTTAAAACCTCATGGAAATAATTGTCTCTACATATTATAAAATAAATCATGATCGAATTTATACATTTTTAGAAATATCTATATATATTTGGGACTATTATGCTAGTATACTTAAATTACTAACTTAGCATAATAGTCCCAGTCCCATATATTATATCAAATATTATTGGATGCCGAATTGACTTTAAATAGGTGCCGATGGTAAACGGACAGAAAGTCACAGGACAAAAAGTCACAGGACATAAAGTCACAAATTTGGTAGGACAAAAAGTCACAGGACAAAAAGTCACAAATAATTTATTGACAATTGTTTTAATATATAAGAATATATCTTGAATTATTTACTTTTAAATACATATATTCATATTGAAGTTTAGGAAATGTGTCATTATACTTGAAAAATGAAGATTTATTTAATTTTAATCATGCAAAAGATGTTTTTCTTGGCACCATGAAGCCATTTAAGTGCCAAGTCACTTTGACATTTTGTTTTTTTAACAATTATTTGATAATTATAGTATAACTAATCGCCGTATTTGAATATCAAAAATAAGACAACGCGTGACCGAACGACGCATGGATTAAACGAGTGCGCAGCACGAGTTTAATCCATAGCGGCGTTCGGTCACAAGTTGTCTTATTTTTGATATTCAAATACGGCGATTAGTTATTCTTTTTATTACATTGGCAAATGGCTTTTTTTTTATGAAATTCATGTAGAAAATGTAAGGAACTATATCTTTTTCCTACGCATTGACAATTTGTTTTGATCCGACGTTATCGACGTCTTGACAACGCCTATTGTTGTATGACGTCAGAGAGTGAAATAACCACGGTTATTTCACATGTGAAATTATCAGTTTTTATCTAACTGGGAAATCAATGTAATTCATTGCAACCAATGTAATAATCTTTGATATTTTTTTGATTTATTTTGTTTAAAAAGTTGGTTTATATACAATAGTTTAAGAAAAATACAAAAATATTTGTGTAGAAATAAGCGTTTTTTATTCAAAGAAAATAATCAGAAAAAATGAATTGTGACTTTTTGTCCTGTGACTTTTTGTCCGTGACTTTTTGTCTGTGACTTTTTGTCCTGTGACTTTCTGTCCTACATTCGTGCCGATTTTATAGATGCCGATTTAACCAGGTGCCGATTTGACTTTTTCTATGGGTGCCGATTTGACTTGTACCCATGTAAAAACAGCTTCGGATGCTTTTGCTGTAATGTACCTATTCTTTCTAGCTTTCCTCCTTTAAGTTTTGTTGGGACAGTTGGTTTAATTTTTCCAATAAGCCTGGATGATGATTTGAGTCTTGAAACTGAAGTCATCTTTGTCCTTCAAAGAGATAGATAAAGTCAAAAATGTTCCAAACAAGGATAACACATAAAAGTTGTCGCACCCCGACCCCATCCGGAAATTATATTTAAAATCAGGAATTATAATATATGTAATGTATTTTAAATTCTGTTGTCGAATCGTTTATACCCTTTTATAGAATAATTGCATATGTTTTTACATGACCATTTAGAAATATACATAAAACTGTAAGTTATGGATGACCAATACAGAACAGGAGGGGCTATAATTATTTTATACATTTCTCTAATTCATTTTCGGGTTTCTCTAGAGTGATCTTTGAAAAATGGACACGAAAGTTGACGTGGAAGACGAAATTGTAAACAAAGTTTTATATATTGTTAAGATAATGTTTTGGTATTGCTTGAGAAATTAGTTATGCAGTAATCCATCTGTCCAAAAAGTTTTAAATACATCTATTTTGAAGAAATCCAAGAATTTTACCAAATCATTGATCTGCTCCTACATGTTCTTTCATCCAGGATTCAGGAACATAGTCCAAATAATTATGCCATCTAGAAAGGCTATTATTGATTTTGCTGTTACGCTTACGACTTGAAGGTAGTCGTTCAATTTTTTTTACCAAAAGCCGTAGTAAAACGGCATAATTATTTGGACTACCAGGAACATAGATATATGGTCAGATCATACATGTATGTTTTCGTACGTCATATGTTTTGGTACTATGCATGCTTTTTCAACGGAAATCGTGACGTCATAATGCATTAGTAATAAAACGAAAACCAATGAGACGATGATATATGTCAATTATTTATTAGATATACTGTTTCTAGTTTCACCTGAGTAGTAAGTACTACTTATGACGTCTTGAAAGTCTATTTTAAAAAACCTTTTGATCAACTAATCGTTCAAATTGTTTAACATTGAGAATTTTGACTTGTCAGGGCCTATTAATTTTATAGCTGAGGCTACAGATATCATTGTCTCATGGGTTTTCGTTTAATTGAAAATGCATTCTGACGTCACAATTTCCATTGATAAAGCGTGCATAGTATGAAAACATATGACGTACGAAAACATATGATCTGACCATATGTGATTTTTTCATTGTTGTCTCAAATGTTAGGCTTCTTTCAGGTGTATATATATATGAAGATTTATTGATTATAAATGTCCAGTGGCATATATACATGTATATTTACATGCATGTACAAATGTATGCTCAGGACTATAATGAATAAATTAACAATAAATACAAGAGTTTCTTTGAACAAGGATTGACCTAGATGAGGTGTTTGAAATTAAGACTGCCACAGGAACATTAGGGTATATTATATGGGTACAGAAATTTAGCCTTACAACATTCCACAGAGTTGTTACAATGTTTCTGAACATTCAGAGTGCATGGCATTCTGTCTTGGTACACAGAGAAAATTATAAGTAGGACATTTACTGATATAGGTAATGGTGTATTGACATAAGAGGTCTCTTAACACATTAGCTCCTAATGGAGCTTTCTTTAGTAAAAATGTAGTAGCCATATTTACTGATTTAGTTGCCAAAAACCAATGTTAAATCATTTCATTTTATTTTTTTTTACACAGAAATAAATCAACTACAAAGTCAATAATAGATATAAAAAGATGTGGTATGAGTGCCAATGTGACGACTCTCCTCCTAGTCACAATTAGGAAAGTAAACCATTAGTAGGTCAAAAATCGGGTTCAACATGTTGCCTTGGCTCACAACAAACAGCAAGCTACAAATATACGATGTATGTTTCTTTATAATACATGTACCTGAAAAGTTTTTAGATTATACTTCAAAATAATAAAAAAAAGATTCAAAAGTAGTCTAGGAAGATATTTTTTATATCCTGATAGCCCTTATACAGCCAGATTAAGCTGTACTTGCCCAAGTGTTACTCTTTTGTGCATGTGCAACCAATACATTATACTAGAACACATTAAAATGATCCTAACAACAATGCACAGCAACATTTCCTAATATACATTGTAGTTATAATAAACTTTTATTAAAAACAAGTACAAAACATTGCAATTAAGATAGGATTAAAAGCAACATATTGATTGGCATATTATATACATGCATTTGTTAATTTTATATAATGCCCACAGGTTATGGTAATTTTGACTTCTGGTTAAAATGAATTGTGGCGTTTGACAGGATTATGTTGATGCATGTACCAAATTTGATTTTTTTTCTGTTTCAGGATACAAGTAAATTAGAGTTTCAAGGTAAACACAAAAGTTTAAGACAAAAAGCAAGATATAATATGTTCTGTTTGTTGGTCTAAAGATTTGACAGACACATATTTTGGCATCTAGAAGTTTCCAATGTCTCATTCCAAAATTTTGAATTTAAAATGAAAACAAAGAAGAACTTAAATATTCTGCAAATATCACCAAATTATTCTTTAATTGATCTAATTTATGTATTTTTTTTAAAATACTACCTGTTATAATTATTAGTATCATCATACATGAATAAAGAAGTTTCTATTCCATTCTTATTGGATGATATTTTGGCTCTCAATAATGACGACTTCAGTATGTATATTAATGAAATTTATCCTGGTGAACTTACTTTAAATAAAGCTAATACTAACAATGACCACTGCCCTTTCCTCGATCTTGATATCTATATCACTAACGGAAAGCTGAATACTAAAATTTATGATAAAAGGGATGATTTTACATTTCCTATCGTTAATTATCCGTTTTTAGATGGTGACGTTCCATTGTCACCATCTTACGGTGTTTATATATCTCAACTTGTACGATTCGCTCGTGTCAGTGATATTGTTGTCTTTTTTCAAAACTACCTCTACCGTTTTTTATTGGGAAAAATGCATATTTTTTATTGAAATTGGGAAATATTATTCTAAACACATCTCCGATTTTTTGCTGACCTTTGCTGTCTTTTTTGCACTGTTTTTTCATGTATATTTTGGTTGTCAGACATTTTCAACCTGGAAGGTACTTTTCGGAGAGGGGAAAGAAACTGAAGCAATGATGGTACTTAATGCATTGAAAACCACATGTGTTACAAACACCATGATGATTCTGATCAGAAAACTGGATCTCAAAAGTGCTTTATAATATCAAAATAATAACATGAATACGATATTTACAAACATTACTACCAATGCCATCACTGTTTGGGGAAAATGTAGACCTTTTTGGGAGGAATTTTAAGCCATTTTTTTTAGTAATTGGGAATTTTCTCTAGGGGAAAAGGCCGAATTTCGGCTGTTATTTGAGGCAAACAATATCACTGCGTGTATGTAACAATGTTTTAGATTTTAACGAGAGAAATTTATGTATTACTGAAAAATTATTACACCAGGGTTTTCGATATCACAAACTAGTCAAAACATTTACTAAATTTTATCATCGGTATAAAGACATCATTCGTAAATATAGCTCAACATGCAGACTTTTTATACGTTCAGGTATTTCACATCCAATTTTTTATGGAAATATTCTTTATAAAGCACAAAGGTGTCAGTATTCACCTCATAAACTTACAAAACCTTTGAATAGACTTATTAAGAAGGGATATAATTACGATACTGTTGTCAAGTCATTAAAGATTGCATATTTTGGCGTTAATATTGAGTCACTGATAAGGTCTTTGCGTCGGAACTAAACACATTTATTCTAAAAACAGTTGTTGGCATGACACGGGTTATGTTCTTCTCATATATGTTATGATGGTATGATACTTAACCCCTTACGGGAAGGATTGTGCCTGATGTTCATATGATGAAATCATAATCTTTCAGTCAGTTTAATTGAAGTCTGGAGCTGGCATGTCAGTTAACTGCTAGTAGTCTGTTGTTATTTATGTATTATTGTCATTTTGTTTATTTTCTTTGGTTACATCTTCTGACATCAGACTCGGACTTCTCTTGAACTGAATTTTAATGTGCGTATTGTTATGCTTTTACTTTTCTACACTGGTTAGAGGTATAGGGGGAGGGTTGAGATCTCACAAACATGTTTAACCCCGCCGCATTTTTTGCGCCTGTCCCAAGTCAGGAGCCTCTGGCCTTTGTTAGTCTTGTATTATTTAAATTTTAGTTTCTTGTGTACAATTTGGAAATTAGTATGGCGTTCATTATCACTGAACTAGTATATATTTGTTTAGGGGCCAGCTGAAGGACGCCTCCGGGTGCGGGAATTTCTCGCTACATTGAAGACCTGTTGGTGACCTTCTGCTGTTGTGTTTTTTTATTTTGGTCGGGTTGTTGTCTCTTTGACACATTCCCCATTTCCATTCTCAATTTTATTATCAATGTAAAAAATAACCAATAATATTTATGAATAACCGGAATAAACAGAAATGTATGTTATTCTCAAAGTTCACCAATCAAAGAAAATGGACAGACACTATGAAATGATTCCAAATTCATACAATGGTCTAACTGTTAAGTACATACAGTTTAGGATTTTTAAAAATCATATTGTTACCCAAAGACAAACGTGACATAAAATGTAAATGTAAATAAAATAATGACAGAAATTTATGCAATGTGCTTATTAAAGTGAAAATTGCATTGGGATAGGTTTTGCAAAAATGTAAAACTTGCTGATAGCATAATTGTAAGCATCAATGTTTGAAATTGCTTTAATTAGTTTAACATTTTTATACATTGTTATCAATAGCAAAGATAAATGTATACTAAAATTTCAGATTTTAAGATATAAATAAGTATAACAGCTGTACATGTAAACTTAAAGAAAAAAATGTTAAATGATTGTGTATAATATAGGCCAAAGTATCAAATCATTTTATTCAAATGACTTGTTACAATTGCTTATTTTCAGACTGGACTAGATAAAATCTTAAATTTTGTATCATGATCATTATTATCAATTATATAAGTGGAAATTTATATTTTCAGACAACAGCAGAGACTGATAGTTTTAACATACATGTCACATATAACCTAAGTTTAGGCGATTCCACTCTCAATCTGATTGTTGACCAACGAATCCAGTTTATTTCATAATACTTATAAATAGTATATCCTCTTATAATCCCATATCAAGTTTATATAATTTTCTGGCTATTTATTTTAGATTTTCCTCAAGATAAAGGAAAAGTACAGACTCATACATTTACAGACTTTCCTCACACAGCAGAATCTGATGAGGATGATGTGTATGATAAATCAGAGGTACATGTTAGTCTGATTAAGTGACCAATGTTAGTCTGAATTAGTGGTCAATACATGTCTGAATTAGTGACAAATGTCAGTCTGAATTAGTGGTAAATACATGTTTGAATTAGTGACCAATGTTAGTCTGAATTAGTGGTCAATACATGTCTGAATTAGTGACAAATGTCAGTCTGAATTAGTGGTCAATACATGTCTGAATTAGTGACCAATGTTAGTCTGAATTAGTGGTCAATACATGTCTGAATTAGTGATAAATGTTAGTCTGAATAAGTGGTCAATACATGTCTGAATTAGTGACAAATGTCAGTCTGAAGTTGTGGTCAATACATGTCTGAATTAGTGACCAATGTCAGTCTGAATTAGATGTCAATACATGTCTGAATAAGTGGTCAAAACATGTCTGAATTAGTGACCAATGTCAGTCTGAATTAGTGGTCAATACACGTCTGAATTAGTGACCAATGTCAGTCTGAATTGGTGGTCAATACATGTCTGAATTAGTGACCAATGTCAGTCTGACTAAGTGGTCAATACATGTCTGAATTAGTGACCAATGTTAGTCTGAATTAGTGGTCAATACATGTCTGAATTAGTGATAAATGTTAGTCTGAATAAGTGGTCAATACATGCCTGAATTAGTGACCAATATCAGTCTGAATTAGTGACCAATACATGTCTGAATTAGTGACCAATGTCAGTCTGAATTAGTGGTCAATACATGTTTGAATAAGTGACAAATGTCAGTCTGAATTAGTGGTCAATACATGTCTGAATTTGTGACAAATGTCAGTCTGAATTTGTGATCAATACATGTCTGAATTAGTGACCAATGTTAGTCTGAATTAGTGGTCAATACATGTCTTAATTAGTGACAAATGTCAGTCTGAATTTGTGATCAATACATGTCTGAATTAGTGACCAATGTTAGTCTGAATTAGTGGTCAATACATGTCTTAATTAGTGACAAATGTCAGTCTGAATTCGTGATCAATACATGTCTGAATTAGTGACTAATGTCAGTCTGAATTAGTGGTCAATACATGTCTGAATTAGTGACAAATGTCAGTCTGAATTCGTGATCAATACATGTCTGAATTAGTGACAAATGTCAGTCTGAATTAGTGGTCAATACATGTCTGAATTAGTGACAAATGTCAGTCTGAATAAGTGGTCAATACATGTCTGAATTAGTGATAAATGTCAGTCTGAATTAGTGACCAATGTCAGTCTGAATTCGTGATCAATATCAGTCTAAATTCTTATTGGAACTAATTACTATGTATGATAAATCTGAGGTACACGAAGAATGTCAGTCTGATTTCAAAATTGAAATTGTCATGATTGATTGATTGTTGCTTGCTAAGCATGTTATTGAGATTACCGGTACTCTCCACTAGATACCGTTCAACATAGAAAAATCTTCTACATTTCTAAGAAGATACATGTAGCAAATAAAAACATGTATTCTATAAATCTGATTTAAAAAGACAAAACAGAAGCATTTGAACTTTTATTTTACTCAACTCTAAATGGTAAATGGTAAAAATAATAGAATATTTCAGCAAAGAAAGAACCAGTATTTTGCAACAAAAATTTTTTTTATGAAAGAACAACAAAATTTGGAACAAAGTATACTTTTCAAAGCAATAAGGTGTGAAGTTGATCATGTTGTTTAGAATTATTGTTGAAATTACATTAAAAAACAAAAATTGCAAATGTGTTCAGAGTGAGGACTTTTCAAGTAAATTATCAGTTTGAAAATTTGAACTCATATAAGATGTTATAAGAAAAGATAATTCTGTTGATTAGTTCCATATATATATAATTAAATTATTATGTGACCCAAGATTATGTGACTTACTAAAAGCTGTGCAGCTTAAGTTTTTATAAGAACTTAGTAACTCTTCTTTCATCTTCAG
The DNA here is from genome assembly GCF_963676685.1 of Mytilus edulis. NCBI lineage: Eukaryota > Metazoa > Mollusca > Bivalvia > Mytilida > Mytilidae > Mytilus > Mytilus edulis. The sequence continues at coordinate 32,699,007 of NC_092344.1, read as the reverse complement.
CTTCTCAAAGAAGAAAAAACAGAATCAAAAGTGTCATTCTGGACATTTGAGTATTATCAACAATTTTTTGATGTAGAAAGTAAAGATGTGCTACAGAGAGTATTAGGATCTATGTTTCCACATCCAAACAGGAATTATCTGAAAACAAAAATCAGACCAAATCCTGATTTATATGGTAAAATAGAAGTTTCTACTTTGAAATCAACATCTTCATATTGGTGCTTTTATATCTTTTGAAAATTTCTGCCAATTTTTGTTTGTTTAAGTTTAACCTTTAGACTAATTTACACAATATGAAAACTTGTAACCTTCAAATTTTTAACTAGTGCCTCCACACTGGGTTTTATGAGCTACTCTGACCCGATATCCAGCATATTTCAGATCCTGCTTTAAAGTACAATCAATATGTGGTAAATCTAGGCAGACAACTTTAAATTTGGAAAGGGATGAAAACAAAAATGACAGTAAAAGAATTTTTTTTCATGAGAAAACATTACTTTTGTTAGAAACTTGAGATTTCATAGCTTTAAGAATTTGTAAGTAAATGGAATTAATAAAAGGAAATTAGAAATACCAATATTGTTACCTCTGAAATTTTGCACTGAATAAACATAAAATCAACCTGATATTTTCATTTTAGGACCATTCTGGATCTGTACAACATTAGTGTTTACCACAGCTATAGCTGGCAACCTAGCCAATTATCTATCTATGGGTAGTTCTGCAGATTATAACTGGAAATATGATTTTCACAAAGGTAAACATCAGAGTTGTATTGTTATGTATACTGATTATTTCTTTTTTTTGCATAGCATTTTGTCTCTTTCAAACTGACATTGGAAAAATCAATGTTGAATCAGTTTTCTGGTTGTATTTTTCATTTTGTTTAATGTACATGACATTTACTCTGAACTTTTAACATGTTCGTTTTGTCTATATGTAGTAGGAAAAAGTAGTTAATATATAATCGTAACAATGTAGATAAAAAGATGTCATAGGAGTGGCAATGAGACAACTATATCCATCTGAGTCACAATATATATATGTAAAAAGAAAACCATTATTATTATAGGTCAAAGTACAGCCTTCAACATAGAGCCTTAGCTCACACTCAACAGCAAGCTATATAGGGCCCCAAAATGACTAGTGTAAACAATTCAAACAGGAAAACCAATAGTCTAATCTATATAAAATCAAGAAACTAGAAATTTTATTATTTTTAAATCGATCTTCACTTGTATTTATATATTTGTCTAGGAAGTGGGTAAATCCTTAAAATAAATCTCTGCTTAGTCAGCTAGAACTAAATGCAAAAAGGATCTACTAAAATTAGTTGTTTACAGAATTATTTTATTTTTTCAGTATCATTTGCTGCTACAGCTATATTTAGCTATTGGTGGATTCTCCCTGGAGTTATTTTTGGATTTCTTTGGTGGTCAGGGAATCAGATTGGATATACATTCCTAGAAATCTTATGTGTTTATGGTTACTCACTTGCTATTTTTATTCCTATATCAGTAAGTCAACATTTTCTTGTTCTCTGATATACATATTATAATTGCCACTTGACGTTAAAACACAAACCCATCATTTTTTGTGACATATATTTAGATGAAACAGAAATATGACTTCTTGAAAATTAATGAACTTGTAGCTGTTCATTTTTTGTCCTTCATCAAATCATCACAGTTTTTTTAATGCCATGAAATTGAGTATTTTAGTTCATTTGTCTCAATGAGTGATTGCCAATACTATGTGTCTTTCATCCAATTATCTGTTGACTTCAAAGATTTTATCATCTCCACAAAGGAGTAGGTCCAGTAAGACCCCTTTTTGGCCCAAAAATATAGCAGTTTTACAAAATTGTTAAAATGTAAAAATTTTATTATTTATTGGATAGTAAAATGCTTCTGCTACACAAAAATGGGCTGTTTTTGACAATGGAATGCACATATATCGGGTACTAGCACCATTAAGTCATGCTAAATTACTGAAATCTTCACAATTCTAGCATTTTAGTTAAATTTTAGACGGTTTCCGTGTAAAACGAAAGTGGCCGCATTCGTGTTCATCCTTAATATTGAAATGTACTTTGTATTTTATGATATTACATAATATATATAAAGGTTGAGGATGAACACGGTTGCGGCCACTTTCATTTTTGACAAAAACCATCTGAAAAGTGACATTTTATGGCATATTTGGTAGATTTTTCATATTTGAGCTTGAATCGGATCATTTTTAATGACTAAATTAGTTAAAATTGTTCACATAATCTAATTTAATCAAATGAAATAGATACTTAAGTGTTAAAAAAGAGGTCAAAATTTTTCGTCAGATGATCCTGAAATTTGAGGCCAAAATCGGTCCTTACCTACTCCTTTAACAAATTAAGTAGGAATAATGTATGGAATGTACTTTCAAATCATTGTGTTATAGTATATCATATTTTGTCAGTTATAATATTTTTCCTGAACTACCATACATCACCAGTCTTTTCAAACTTGATATGAATGATCATAAGGAGACCCTTTATAAAAATTCAATTTTTTATGTATGCCATATCTAAAGGTAGTACATTTTTGTAATGAATCAAGATTACTTTTCCTTCAGATTGACGTACACTTGACTGAATAAGGACATACGAAACATTTAGTGATTGGGCCTAATTTAAGATAAAACAATTTACGAAAAAACAACAACAATAAAACAGATATAAACTAAACTGCAACCTCAAACTTCATGCATGTCACTTTTCTTCCTTAATTTTATAATTTCCTACAATGTGAAATATTATATCTATTCATTTTGTTGATGTCATGGGAACTTCAGTTTAATGAGTATATTCTTGTAGATATCATGGGTGGTATATATTAATTAGATTCTATTGTAGATTTTATTGTTATTACAGTCTACTGTTTTATTTTGTAGATATTATGGGTGGTACAGTTTAACTGGTTCCAATGGTTGTTAGTTATACTAGGGACTGTTTTATCAGGAGGAGTATTAGTATTTATATTTTTACCTGCTGTAAGAGAATCTACAAAGAAGTATACCTGGGCTTTGATTGTGATCATATTTTTACTTCATGCTTCATTAGCAGTAGGATTTAAGGTAAACTTATTACTTGTAATATGATACAGTATATTATAAGTTATATGGTTCGCAAATGGCCCCATATGAAATTTACTAACCTTCTACGGATCCATAGGGGGTCTCGAAGTGACGGTGTTAAACAAATTACAACTTTTATTATTTACCCACAGTGCGATAATATAAGTTATATTGTTCGCTACTGACCCCCTATTGCATAAGTGATTTTTTTAGGAAAAATAAACAATGAAACTTATGAACATTACTAGATGAGGTTACCATTAAAAGTAAACATCAAATATATGAAATTTACTAATCCCCTACAGGTTAATAGGGGTCACCATGTGACAGCGTTAAACCAATCACATGATAATTTACCTGCAGTGAGATAGATTGATTGACTTTTATTTTACAGTTACACTTTAACTTACAGACAGGGCTAAATTTTTAAAGCTTCATTATTCTTTTTTGGAATTTAAATTAACTTTTGTAGATTCTTCTGCATAATCAACTCAGAGAAACGTACCCTCCCTTATTTTCTTTATTATGTTAAACGAAATTAATGAAGACGTTTTTTTGTACAAACTCCAACAAACTTACATTATAAACTTCATGAGAGCACTCTTGACATAAAAAAATGATTACATTTTGCTTTACCTGATAACTGATGAATGCACTTTATAGTGTTTTAGCAGTCGCCATATACTGTAAATTCAGAAATTATTGTGTGCATTTATTATTACGAATAAAATAAGTATTTAAAATTTGTCATTTTAGACTAAAATGCGAATTTAATTTTGTGAAATTGAGAAAAATCCTGTTTAATACATATAGAAAAATATTTTTTTTTAGTTTTGATTATTGTGATTATAACCCAATCTCATTTTTTGCAATAATAAAAACATTGCAATAATTTCTGAATTTACAGTATACACATTTCCACTGACATTATCTTTGGAATAAATATCTTCTGTCATATTTAGCATTTTCTTGCAGATTTCAGGTGATTTATTTAAATGATATATAACTTTTGGTAATATACCATTATAAGAGAAGATCCAAGTTTGAAATAATGATGGCAATATAAGTTTGTGTTATTTGTTAAAGTTGTAAATAAATTCTTGAGAAAATTTATCAATTTGCAGTATTTGTTATATTGCTATGTAAAGAATTTAATTACATGTATATTTAAATATTTATTTCAGTTGTACTTTTTCCACATTCCTCAGTCAAACAATGGAGAATTAGGAACTAATACAACAACACCACTAAATCTCAAGATCCACCCAACACCTTTACCACTGAAACAACTTATAAAGGAAATTAATTTTCCTACAACTAAAGAGCCACAAAATGTACAAGAAAAGAAGAAAAATGATGGAAATAATTTAAAAGATGCTGGCAATGGAAAAGAAGCACTGAAAAAAATAACTACTCCTCAAAAGAGTAGTATAAGCACCCCAAATGCAAAAAGTGCACCACCAGTAAAACGATCTTCATCAAATAATGGATAACTTAATTTATCTTATGTATATCTTTGTTTAGGGGGTAATGTAAAATGATCAACAAATAATCATGTGACTGTACTTACAGCTTTATATGCCATAGGTATAAACCACTTAGAATTGATCGTAAGAAATCCATAGAATTTCTGCATGAAAGAAAGTAACTTCTGTATGTATATGTAATAGTGTCTTACTCTAGACATTCCAAGGAAAGAAATCTGATTGATGTGATCATGTTTTAACTACAGAACTCTTTTCTGTTGTATTTTTGGGAACTACAAATAAGGACTTGTTTATATCCTACTTGCAGTTTACCAGGTACTCAATATCTGAGTCTGTTAAACATTGTTTTTTTAATACAAATGTGTTATTCATATGTTACCTTCTGTTTGATGAATACAAGTGTAGTATATACATTCAAAACATATATGTCAAAGTGAAAGTGACCTGTTAAAAGTATTCAACTTATCCAAGGTCAAGTGTGTTATCATAAATTTGGAATGTGTGAAATATGGCATGAGATTATTGATGTGTAGCCATGTGTTTAATGGAAACAAGTGTTTAATATTTATGTTTAACTTTCTGTTTGATGTATACAAGTGCATTATTTATATGTTACTTTCTGTTTAATGAATTTAAGTGTATTATTTATATGTAACCTTTGCTTTGATGAATAAAATTGTATTATTTATGTATAACCTTCTGTTTGATGAAATACAAGTGTATTAATGATATGTTACTTTCTGTTTGATGAATACATGTGTATAACTTATTCGAAATACATACAGGAAATTTTTCTAGATTTTTGTTACCAGTATCAAGTTGAATTCAACTAATTTAACACAACTTTATGATGTATTTTTAGGTCCATTTAAATTTTATTTCTGTTTATATTGAACATATACATATGTCGAAGATAAAGCTCTATGTGTTGTGTAAAAACATGTAATGAGAAGAAATAACGTTTTGAGATTAAATTTTCTAAAAAGTTTAAAGAACATTTACCGTAGTTGAAAATTTCATTGACAAAAGTTAATTTTAATTTGTGTATATTTGATAAAATATTTACGGTAACACATATCTGCACCTATGTTCCTAAAATCTTCCTATTTGTGGTAAAAATCAGACAAATGGCATCAAAGTAAATAACCCAGCACAGAATTTTTGTTGATTGGCAAGGCCAGATATGCCTCAAAATATATGTTCTCCATTCATATTTTTTCAGCAACCAGTAGAGATTCTTGAGAATTGCACAATTAGTTAGCTATGTAGTTAAACAAAATTTTTGTTAACCTTAGTTTTTATTTAGTTGCAGAATTTGTAGTGTACCTGCATATTTAAGTCATGAAATTTACTTTCAGGTTAAAAGTAGTTAATCTGTAAGTATATGCTACTAACAAGACTAGTATTGCTCAGTGCTTCACACAAATGTATTAAACATTTTCATTGTTTATAAAAATGTGATGTTGGATGTTATTCTATAGTGTTTTTAATTCCATTGTTCACATTTTATCTGTGGGAAAACAATAAAATACTGTAAAATATATGTTTTATTTATGACCAGAGATCACCAGACCTAACAAATAAGTTAATTGTGAAGACCACTGTTATAGTACTAGTAGCATCTGTGTCCATGTTCGTATAACACACTTAATGACTTGGTAAACAATTGCATTTTGGTATACTGTCCGTATAGTCTGACGATAAGAATATGAAGGTGAGCAAAATTTCAGTGGAATTCAGTACAAGGATTGAGAGCAATGTCTAGGGAATTATAGATTGCCACTTTGGCTGTTTTCATCTGATTTTAAATTGTTGTCTGACAATTATTTGAAAGTTTATTTTTAATTAAAATCGTACAATACCCTCCAATACATATTTTTTATGGAATGCAGGAGAAATTTGATCTTCACTATTGAAACAATTTACCATTCTAGAGGTTTGCATGCACTGTTTATCTCAAAATGGTAGAATTGTTTCAGTATTACATACGTTTGCTAAGAGCTAGAATATTCTACATTGTAGCATTGCAATCAGCCATAAAATGCAGGTCAAGTTAAATTTCCAGTGGTATCAAATCAATTTACAGTTCTGGGGTTATAACCCATAAAAGAATTCAGATGGTTTGATGAAGGATTTTGTAAGATTGTCAGTTTACATATTTCTATAGGCCATGTGGGCTATTGCCTTCACATGGTGTTCATCTTTATTGCCGTTAACTTAAAAAAATAATACAAGACTGGAATGCCTGGTATTTTTATGTCCCATGCAACTCATTACGTGGGGGACAAAACTATCTATCTGTAACCACTCAACCAATTTTACCACACTTGACTTGATAGGTTAAAGGTGTTTACAGTTCAGACAAATGTAAGGATTTATGTAACTCGATGTTTTATGATTATGGACAAAGAAAAAGCAAAATGAGATCAATGCACACAAACTAGTGCAATCTACATCTGGCAAAGAAATTTCTTCCAACTAGTGCTTGGATCAGTTTTCAATTTCAATGAGGATGATGGTTTGTTGTATGAAGAAGGCCTCTCTGTGATCTCGAGATGAAGAACAGCAAAAAAAACACTGTTTTCTTTTCGTTTGTTTTGTAAAGTGTGTGTGTGTGTAGTTGTTTTTGTCATGAATTTACACACCATGTCTCTTTTCCATTGAAAAGTGAAGCTAACGATATAAATATATCTATTTATTTCATTTCAGTTAAAAAATTGTACACATTTTTGATGATTCTATTCATTTTAGTTACTCTCACATTCCCATCATCATCTATTTCACTAAAAAGTTTACGAAGACCATCAAAATCATCACGAGATATAGCTAAATGCAAGTGTCTTAATTTCAGTCCACTCTTTGCTGCTCTCTCGCATAAAGACTTTGACATTACTGGTTCATCAGACATATAAACAGGTTTGAATGTTTTAAGTCGTGTTTCTTTACATCTAAATTCTGTAAGATAACTCTGAACATACTCTACAGTAAAACTGTGATTTATGATATCTTGAAGACTGACTTGCGAGTTTTTCATCAATATGTTCAAGAGTTGTACATCATCCACTGCATTGTGAGCATTATAACTTCTTTTTAAAATATCTTTTACAAGATTTTCTTGTTTATAAGACTTCCTACCAGGATATTTTTGTTTAAATATGTGAAGTGAATCTGAAAAACCAGAAACTTTGCGATGAAATTCATTCACGAGATTCACTGAGCTCAGTTGTGCAACAATAATTTTAGAGTCAAAAATTTTACAGTTATGAGCAACTAGGACTGCTTTATGTGGAAGCCATTTTATGAATTTTTCTAGACCCACAAATTTTGACAAAGTGTTAAGTTTCTGTCCTTTATAATATAGAAAGCGGCCATCACTATATAAGCCTGTAACTTCAGAAGCTTTTGGATCCATTGGTTTGGTTGGTAATATATATTCCTTGAATATTTGGAACTCCTTGTCTACAATTTGTGATGTTATCTCAACAACTTCAGCACATATTTGAACAATATCTGCATTATTACCTAAAAAAAGAAATATTTCAAAGATAGCTAAATTTTATAAAGAAATGACATATCTTTTAATAAAAATGTTTAATCCATTGTAACCAATCAAATTAACTAAAATATAACTTTCAAACCCTTCCATATTATTTTTTTTTGATACAGGTTGTGTTTGTTGCATCCTATCAAAATATTAATGAAGAGATAAACACCATTTTTAGTACCGTAGCTAACTTATCAATTTATATGTACTGGTAAGTTCATTATTCTTCACAAAAAGAATGAACACATATTATAAACATTGTATTTTTTGGCAAAGTAAATCACATCCACTATAATATCAAAGTGTTGGTGGTATAATGGCGAAGTAAATCACATCCACTATATATCAAAGTGTTGGTGGTATTTTGGTGAAGTAAATCACATCCACTATACATGTATATTAGAGTTTGGTGGTATTTTAGCAAAATAAATCACCATGACAACTATCAAGGTGTTGGTGGAATTTTGATGGTCTTTAAGTTTAAATTTATCTATACCATCTGTAACATCTAATGTAGATCTGTTTTTGGGGACAACCTATTGACTGAGAGGGTGTGCAGAAGGGTTTTTTGAAATACATATTCTGGCCTGAAAAAAATGCAGGAAATAATTGCATATAAAACCAAAATGAAATGGAAATGAGCATTCTATCCATGAAAAATCCTCTTGCACCCACTATAACATCAAATGGTTGTTCCCTGATACTAATTTAACACTCTGCTGTAAATAAATATTAATTGATATCCTCTCAGGTAAATGTAGATCACCTTCCTAGTCCATCAATGACCAAAAAGTCTGCAGAATCTAATAATTACCATTGGTGGATACAGAACTTTTCATAAAGGGGGGGTTGGGGCTCCAGTAGTCATGCTTTAGATAATCCTGAAATAATCATCCGATTTTTTTTCCACAAAAGGGGGAGGGGCACTGCTGGGTCCACCTATGATTAATTAAGCTTACCAAAACCTGTAGTTTCTAAATCAAATGTTACTACAGAAACATTACAGTCATCAGCATTCAAATCTATTGGTCTAGAAACAAGTGATTTTCTATATTCAGGAATAAAAGTCTCAACGTTTATGGTAGAAGGCACATGATATGAACCTTCTCTTTTAATACCAGCATCACAATTGTCATCTCCTGAAAATCAAATTAAAAATATTTATAAATTATTGCTATTTTGTGCATTTTTCCTTAGATCTTTTTTTTGTGATAATTTTTCATATGCTACTCACTTGAGATGGAAAATTATCGCTAGAAACTAAGCAGGCACGTGGCGTTGCTAGCGAAATTGACATGAAATTAACAAGGTGGCCATAGGTAAAATAGCGATAAACAGATTATCATTGGTCATCTCAACTCGATTGCCTTTCTCACGTTCACCGTCCCGGCTCAAGCGAGAAAATCAATCTTGTTGAGACGATCAACTATAATCTATAATTATAGTACATGTATACCCATAACAATAACACATGCAACAATGTGTTCTAGCTTTTTGGAATACTAAATCGATATTTTCATTTCAAAATAGATAGGTAAGCCCTTAGGATAACCATGAAAGTCTCCAAACTTTAAAGAGAATGGAAATGGGGATTATGTCAAAGAAACAACAACCCGACCAAAGAGCAGATTGTTTGGAAGACTTTATTAAAGACACTGTTCTATAAAATCAAGCAGTATTATAGAATTTTAATTTCAATCTTTTATAAAAGCTTTTTTTTATAAAATAAAATTAAATCAGTGGGAAAAAAAATGTAAAAAAGGTATATAGACATCTTCATGAAATAAACATTTGAGGCTTAAATACACATTCAAGTGAATATAAAAGTTGTGTAATGTATGCCATAAATTAAAAACCATAGGACAAGGATATGAACAAATATTGGTCACATATAGTTTTTAACAATGAGCAAATCCCGTACTATGGAGTACGCTGTAAATGTCCCTAGCATGACATAATGTGAAACAATCGAAATGAAAAAATTAAGAAACAGACTAACAAAGAACAAAAAACAAAAAACAAAAAACAAAGAAGGTTAATTAAATGGTTTTTTTTAACAATTTCTCTTAAGGATCTCTCTGTATAATATCTTATTTTTTGTTCCTATGCACTAATATTTCAGAAGCAAACATAATGCTTATTTTCTATATAAAAATAACATAATATGTATAATGTTGAGTTGAAAAAAAAATGTCTTTTCTTTCATAAAAATTTAAATTTAAATTTCTACTTCGTCTAAACCAACGAAGTCCACAAAAAATTGTAACTTATGAATAAAAATGTATCAGAAGTACATACCCAAGACATGTGATAAACGTCTTTCAGGTTTTCCTAGTTTCTGTGTTGATTTTTGGATTTTTGATCTTGGTGTCTGGGAAATGTCAAATGTTGTTGGTAATGATTTAATAGTTTGTAACTTTGCTGATGACTTGGATGTTTCTGTTGGTTCTGATTTTGAAGAAGATTCAAATGATGATGATTCCCAAGATCTTTCAAATACTGTGGTTGGTATCAAAGGTGTTCCAGATGCTGAAACTGAGTTGTGCATTGTTTCATATGGTGATGACTGAGATGTAGCATATGCTTTTATTGAAGCCTCTGATGTTCCAGATTTTGACCTTGATTTCTGTGCTGTACAAGTGTCGATAGCTTGTAATGATCTTTCTTTCTCTGGTGGCATTATCGGAGATGAGTGAGATATTCCAAAAGCTGAAGAGGTTATAGGACATTCCCTAGAATTCAAATTAATTGCCTCAGTTGTTCTTAGTTTTGAGATTTCAGCAGTTGCTATATCACCATTATTGGAGGCCCCAACGTTTGATGTTTGTTTTTGCATCATTGTAAACATTGGTGGTGCATTAGACATTTCAGGCTTCATTGTTGTAACCTGAGGCTGCCTAAATGGAGCTAATGATTTTTGGAATGTTCCAAATGTTTGTATGGGTGTTGAAGATGTTTTACATATTACTGATGATGATGTCTGAACATTTCCTAATGTCATTCTGTCTGTCTCTGATGTCTGATGTGTTCCATGAGTGTTGGATGATGTCCCAATTGATCCTGACGCTTCTATTGTTCCAAATGTTAAAGCCACAGAAGTGCTTGTTTTTGTTGCTGACATTCGATGTGTTCCAAATGCTGTAGTTGATAGCAGTGATGTGCTAGTAGTTGGTGCTGATGTCACCTGTGTTCCAAATGCTGGTGTTGATGGCAGTGATGTGATACTTCTTTGTGCTGATGTCAGATGTGTTCCAAATGCTGGTGTTGATAGCAGTGATGTGCTAGTTGTTGGTGCTGATATTGGATATGGTCCAAATACTGGTGGTGATATCAGTGATGTGCTACTTCTTTGTGCTGATGTCAGATGTGTTCCAAATGCTGGTATAGAAAGCATTGATATGCTAGTTGGTGTTGCTGAGGTCTTATCTGTTTTAATTGCTGGTTTTGATACCATTGAATTGGCAAATGTTGATGTCTGAGGATTTCCAAATGTAACTTTTGATACCAGAGATGTGGCAACTGTTGATGCTGATGTCAGAGGTGTTCCTAATGTTGGTATTGGTGGTTGAGGAGCTCTAAATGTTGGTGTTGAAACCCAAGATGTGGAATTTATTGGCAATGTTGACTGAGGAAGTCCAACTGATGGTGTTGATTTATTCGAATTTCCAATTAAAACTTCTGATGTCTCTGATTTTGTACAGAAAGATGTTGAAGCAAGTGATTTGCCAAATATGGTCTGAGATGCAGATGTTGATATCCAAGATGTGCTTAATGAAGGTGTTGATGTTCTAGGTATTGCTGCTGCCATTGGAGATATTAACCTGTTTTGTGTTGATGTTTCTGATATTTGAGATGCAAGTGCTGCTGTCTCGGATGTTCCCAATAATGGTGTCCTTGACAATCTTGAAGAAGAACTAAGTGTATCACATGTTATGGTATCTCCAGATGAGCTTTCCCTAGATTTGTTGTCTGAACTTTTGACCATGACTTCTGATTTGTCCTTGACAACATATTCCTTGGAAATTGTACTTTCATTGATTTCAGATGTTATTTCTGTCTCTAAAGGTTGCAATTCATAGTATTTGCTAAATGATGAACCATTTTGTTTTGGCAAATCTTTGCTATAAGTATATTTACAAGACTGGGGTTGATCTATTCTTTCAGATAGTTCTGTTAATCTTTTTTTCACTATAAATCCATTATTGTATAAGACTGACTTTCCTCCAAACTTGGCTGAACTATTGCTATTGCCTGTCAAATAGAATTCACTGCTTGATTTTGAATAACCATTTAGATGTGATGTCATATCAGATTTAGAACTTAAACCAGCCGATCCTATCTGGCAATCATCTAGAAATAAAGCAGAAGAATAATGACATATCATTGATGTATTACAATACGTAACAAAACACAAAAAAAAAACATTAAAAAAACCCAACCAAAACATAACAAAATATAACAAACAGAATAAAACATAACATGTCAGGACTTAATGCAAAAGTTAAAATATCCATGGAACCCTGTCTCTCACCTGTGATTGCTGCTGACAAGACGATGAGTAAAGAGAAAAGCTCACTGCGATCTTTTGGGTTTTTATCTGGTAATCATCTATTTTAGTTTGTGAAAGACTGCACAAAAGAAAAATTATCTTTCTGGACAAAATTGAGAGAAACACATCTTTCAAAGGCAATTGACAATTTTAGTTAAGTTAAAATTAGATATTATTTTGAGAGAAATAATGCTGTTTACAATTTATCTCTATCTATATTTATAGTTTTTGCAAAACACAAAAAATTGTCAAAATTAGTCTTTGAGGTCATGCATATGATAAAATATTAACTGTAATAACTAAAAACATACTTTTAGGGTCATGTGATCTAAAAGGCGGATCTTAAAGTTTTAGCATGGTGGAGAAGAAACAGTAGCAATTGGTAATGTTGTCAAGCTACAATATTTTAAATCTACCGTGGATTCATTTATTTTCATAATGTGAGGAAAATTTGCATGTTTGTGGATATTTAATTTCATAGTTTTGGCAAAGTCTGCATACATTCCATTGGAAAATTTGTAATTCCATGAACATTTAAATTTGTGGTTCCCCTGTACCCATGAAAATTGGTTTCCAACAAATATAAATGAATCCACAGTATCTAGTTTGAATTGCTTATAGTTTATAATTCATAAGACTTAACAGTAGTACATGTATTTACTAAAGTATAATAATCTCCTTTTATTTTTAATCATAATGAATATATTAGTTACCTTGTTCTTCTAATTCTTTATCAGTACTTGATGACACAAATGATAACTTGTCAATATTACTGTAATGACTCTCTTTCCCTACACTGTGACATTTATCTTTTTTAGACATATCATATAATGATATATCATTGTCTGTAGATGTTAGGTGGAACTCCTTAAAAGTAAAATAAATGATTTTATAAGTCAGGAATAAATGTTTGTTGTTCTTTTTGTATTCATGGGTTGCTGTCTAATTGTGATGTACACCAAATCATCTTTCAATTATATACTAAACTGGGGTTTTGTTTTGTCCTTTTTAAATGAATTTTCATCCTGTTACATTTATTTCATTGAAGGCTCTTTGAAATAATGTATGGTACAATGTAAATATAGATTCTGAAACTTTCTTACATTGGTACCAGTGGATTATAAGATTTATCCAATCAAAATAGTTAAATTATCGAAAAATTCCCAGTCTTGGGAGAAATTTAATAAAATTGATAAAATTATTGAGATTGGATAAATCTAATAATCCACTAGTAACTATGTAAGAATCTGTTTCTCTAATGAATAAATAAACAAATATCCCATTGAGTGCCTTCCACATTCCACAAGGTTGTCAATTTCATTAACATCTAATTGATCATTTTGATTTATTCAGTGAGCTTATAACGGTTATGACCTGAAAACTCATCCAATCATGTTCAGAGATCATCGGCTACAACACGTTGATGATTTTTTTTATACATTTGATTCAGAAAGGGTTAAATTGCTATAGAATTAATTAAACAAAAATACACTTACTTCGATTTCTGTTTTCAGTTTTTCCAATGTTCCCTCCATATTTTTGGCTCCCAAGCTAATGAGTAAATTACTGTTTATTGAGCTGGTTACATGTCTGGCTTGCATTTTCTGTCTTGTTGGAATCTATGAAGAATGGAAAATATTTTAATTGTAATTGATGCAAACCCACATTTCACTTTAATTTCTTGTTTATCTATAACTTTTCCTTCTATTTTTAATAATGATATATTTGGCTAGCACATCAATGCCGTTTTTTTGTTGCTTAATATAGAGAATGATAAATCACGAAAGCGTTTTCTTAATTACAAGTTTTTTGTTACTTAAAAACAAAAACTAACTACAATAGCAAGAGAAATCTACTCTACCTTATGTGGAGAACTGGGACTACAATTTTCATTCCATTTTCTTTTCTGTGGTGAACCTCTTCCAAATGTTGTACCAGGATGAAAATTTCTTTCAATTAATCTATTAGACAGTATTGTTGCACTCTCCTGAAAATAATGCTCATTACTTCAAATAATAGAATACAAAATATTCATTTATGTCTAATAAAAATTTATCTCATTCTGTATTTAAATGTTATCTGCCAAAAAAGTTGTAAGTCCATTTATCAGAAAAATATGGAAGAATAAAGAAAAAAACTTAAATTACGCTCTGGATTTTTCTCTATTGATCATAAAAAGCTTCTGTTTCATAAAATTCCATAATGACTTAAATAAGTTATTGATGTTAAAAAAAAACTTTAACCACATACTGAAACTAAATGTCATATTAATCTCCATGATCACTTCCTAAACAAAATATTGCAGGTTCAACAAAAATAAAATGGACTTACATCTGCTCTACTTGGAAATAAGTTCAGTCCTGAGCTGGACTTTTCTGTCAATGATGACTTCTTTGGCATTTTAGTATTGTACTGTGCTGACCAATTCATAATTTTTGGAGAATCTAGAAGTAAACAAAGTTTTACTCTAACAAAAAATGGATACATTTAAAAGTAAAATATATGTTTTAAATACATGTTTTGATATATAGTATCTTTCATGATGTGTCAGATAGCTCTGAAACAAAAAACTGAAATGAAGATATTGGTCACTAAGAAATTGGCAATAGTATATGTGAATATCATAACAACTATACAAAGGCCTCAACCTCATCCAGATTAATTGTTAAATGTGCACATACTAGATCTGCAATCACAAATTTTATGGAAGGTCTAAGAAGTTAATCCTGCAATGAAGTTGATCTAAAGCAACCAGAGCAAAGGACAAACTTAAAATGGTCAGTCCATATTTGATAAACACACCCTACCACTGACCATAAACATGTACCGGTATATACTTTCTAAAAAAATATCATTAGATAAAATTAGCACATGCATATCATGTACATGGTAGTATTTGTGAAGTATTTTTGCTACCTGAGTTATGCCAACCATTGTTATTCAGTTCTGTAAGTAATTTTTTCTCTTCAATGCTGGTTGGCTGATGTGGTTTCATTGAGGAATATCCACTTGAACACCCAGAATAATCACTAATGTTAGAAAAGTTGTCATCTAAAATAAAAATAAATCCTCATAAGCAATAGGCCTGACTGGGCTTTCTTTATATCGTCTTATATACTGTAAATTCAAAAATTATTGCATGCATTTATTATTGCAAATTTGTTATTTTAGGCTAAAATGCTAAAATGCAATTTTAATTTTTGCTATATTGCGAAAAATCCTGTATAATACATCTAAAAAAATTCAAGATGCAAGTTTAAATTAGTGCAATTATAACACTACCACATTTTTCACAATAATAAAAACATAGCAAAAATTTCTAAATTTTCAGTAGTATTAAAGGTAAGAAATTTGACAATATAAAAAAGAAGATGTGGTATGATTGCCAATGAGACAACTGTCCACAAGAGACCAAAATGACACAGACATTAACAACTATAGGTCACCGTACAGCCTTCAACAATGAGCAAAGCCCATACCGCATAGTCAGCTATAAAAGGCCCCGACATGATAATGTAAAACATTTCAAACGAGAAAACTAACGGCCTTATTTGTATAAAAAATTAACGAAAAACAAATATGTAACACAAAAACAAACAACAACCACTGAATTAAGGTAAGATTTTTGTGTGTATATTCATCATCAAACAAAATGATAGGGTTTAGATTTACTACAGATATGATACTGAAAGTCAACTTGATTGATGTGCATGGACATTTGCCGTACATAATAGTTTTCAATACATATTTGACAACAAATAAGGGAAAACCTCAATGTAAGATAAAGAATGGCTGGTGTCGTCAATTTCAATACAAATAACTTTCTTGTATGAGCTTTTTCTACATCACAAAATTGAAGTTCAGGTGTACTTCTATATATAAACCAATTGATTCCCTTTATAAACCTGTTAAATTTTCTGTTCTAAAGAATTTCATTTAGATAATCATGACATTTAATGTTTTTCGACATCACGCAAAATTTTTGATCATTAAGGATTTCAGACATATTTTTAACTATGAAACTGGTTTTTTTCTCTATTTCTTCCTATAAAGAGTCTTGACTATAAGTTTAATCATATATGTTGGTCTACTTTATTTTTTTTATAAAATATTTGAAATGTGATCTCAATATACCTTTCATTACGTAGGGACCTTCTACTTTAAATCTAGTAATGTTACAAGAATATCACAAATACTAATAGTTCCTTGATTTTATGCTTTTAAATCAGCTTATAAATTAAATACCCACTGAAGTAAGCCAAAGACAGCACCCAGCATTTAGAAGTAATGGCAGGACTGAGTCAATATAATGTGTCCTAGTATGGTGACATGCCTTCCTGTGGACTATTGTGAGATATCAGATTAAAAAAAAGGCTACATATTATGTCATTCTAGAACAAAGCAAGGTGCATAATCATGTTACATTGACATTTTCTCATCCTGATACACCTGTAATATTTGCCACTGGACATTAATCCACAATCCATCATAACCAATATAATAATGTTATTACCATTATCTATGTAATGGCCATCAATGTTTACTGTTTGTAATGGAAGCTGAGATGATGAGAATATACCAGTATTCTGAACAGGAATTTGATCTTGATGATGATGAATATCTTCTCTCGGCCCTGTGTGAGGAATAGATGTTGACTGGGGAAAACAGGTATCACTGCATCTGGAGTTATTTTTCTGGTTGCATGTATTTACTGGTGATCTTTCAACATTCTGATGTTGTTTGTCTCTATTTAATGTTTGTTTCTATGAAATTAAAAACAACATTATTGTCACAATAGAGTTTATATACTTTTGATTATTTATAGAAGTCTATTCCATCAAATTTTGGAGGATAAAATAAGGGCAAAATATATATATTGTAAAATGGTTGTATAGAAAAAATTATTACATGTCTAATTTCACTGAAAATTATTATCTCTGAAAACTACTAGGTAATAAGGGCAAAAGCAAAAACAATAACCAGATGCTCCGCAGGGCGTAGCTTTATACGACCGCAGAGGTTGAACCCTGAACAGTTGGGGCAAGTATGGACACAACATTCAAGCTGGATTCAGCTCTAAATTTGGATTGTGATTAAATAGTTGACACAGCATAGGTTTCTGACACAGAATGAATGTGTTCTAATGAACTTAAAATTTTTGTTTTCTCTTAGAGCAATTCACTATGCTGTTGAATATTAATCCTCTCAAAAAAATGTTTGAAGAAATTTTCTTTTTTATTTATGAAATTTCAAATGAGAAAAATTGAACCCAATTTTTTTAATCACATTCCCCTTTCCCTTATTTCAAAACTAATCTGAATTAAAATTTCTAATGGAGTTTGCAACAATAACTACTCATTTAAATACATCATAAAATATTAAGATGTAAAAAAACTGCTTGTTATCACTGAATGGTAAAGATTATTTTAATTTATCAGTTGGTAGTAAAAAGTGAATATACATTGTATATTGTATATAACAAAGATTTAAGTTGATTCTGGACAAAGAAAGATAACTCCAATTAAAAAAAATCTTGCTATTGCACAATATTTTGCAATTAGATATTTCTTGCTTACTATTCTGGACAAAGAAAGATAACTCTAATTAAAAAAAAATTTGCTATTTCACAATATTGTGCAATTAGATATTTCTTGCCATTGCGCAATACTGTGCAATTGAAAAGACTTGCTATTGCACAATACTTAATATAATAATTTTGGATCCGGATTTGGACCAACTTGAAAACTGGGCCCATAATAAAAAATCTAAGTACATTTTTGGATTCAGCATATCAAAGAACCCCAAGATTTCAATTTTTGTTAAAATCAGACTAAGTTGAATTTTGGACCCTTTGGACTTTAGTGTAGACCAATTTGAAAACAGGACCAAAAATGAAGAATCTACATACACAGTTAGATTTGGTATATCAAAGAACCCCATTTATTCAATTTTTGATGAAATCAAACAAAGTTTAATTTTGGACTTCGATTTGGACCAACTTGAAAACTATGCCAATAATCAAGAATCTAAGTACATTTTTAGATTCAGCATATCAAAGAACCTAACTGATTCATTTTTTGTCAAAATCAAACTAAGTTTAATTTTGGACCCTTTGGACCTTAATGTAGACCAATTTGAAAACGGGACCAAAGGTTAAGAATCTACATACACAGTCATGACAGTTAGATTCGGCATATCAAAGAACCCCAATTATTCAATTTTGATGAAATCAAACAAAGTTTAATTTTGGACCCTTTGGGCCCCTTATTCTGTTGGGACCAAAACTCCCAAAATCAATACCAACCTTCCTTTTATGGTCATAAACCTTGTGTTTAAATTTCATAGATTTCTATTTACTTATACTAACGTTATGGTGCGAAAACCAAGAATAATGCTTATTTGGGCCCTTTTTTGGCCCCTAATTCCTAAACTGTTGGGACCTAAACTCCCAAAATCAATACCAACCTTCCTTTTGTAGTCATTAACATTGTGTTTAAATTTCATTGATTTCTATTTACTTAAACTAAAGTTATTGTGCGAAAACCAAGAATAATGCTTATTTTGGCCCTTTTTTGGCCCCTAATTCCTAAACTGTTGAAACCAAAACTCCCAAAATCAATCCCAACCGTTCTTTTGTGGTCATAAACCTTGTGTCAAAATTTCATAGATTTCTATTAACTTAAACTAAAGTTATAGTGCGAAAACCAAGAAAATGCTTATTTGGGCCCTTTTTGGCCCCTAATTCCTAAAATGTTGGGACCAAAACTCCCAAAATCAATACCAACCTTCCTTTTGTGGTCATAAACCTTGTGTTAAAATTTCATAGATTTCCATTCACTTTTACTAAAGTTAGAGTGCGAAAACTAAAAGTATTCGGACGCAGGACGACGACGATGACGACGACGACGACGACGACGACGACGACGCCGACGCCGACGCCAACGTGATAGCAATATACGACGAAAAATTTTTCAAATTTTGCGGTCGTATAAAAACAATTCTGTTAACATGAGAAAAAAAAATATGGTTGGTTGGTTGTAAAAGAAGTATTGGTGTTGTCTGAGACTGACCCTTCTCCTCAATTTTTTCCTTGAATATCCCTCAGCAATTGAACATATAAAAGCAATATTTTGAATTGAGTAATATGGATGCCTATGACCATAGTCATTTTGATACACCTGTAAAAAGATGATACTTTTCAAGTTGTATTGGGGAAAAGAGGGAAAATTAATATAGTTATGGATGAAAGGAAGTGAAAATATAGAAGTGACCAATGATATTTTGGGGTTGAATCCTTTTTCATAAATATTAACATTCATCAGCCTCACAGCCCTCTTCCCAATTTGAGAAAATCTTTGGTTTACGTCTGAGAAACTTAAGAATTACTGTAAGGGAGATAACTGGAGGTATTATTCTATGAAAAAAAATATGAGAACTTCTGTCCTAATGACAGTAATTGGTTATAAATATTGTTTAAATTGTTATAAAACTATTAATATGTGTTCTATAAAGGAAAACAGAAATTCATTAGTTTAAAAACAAAATTTTGTAGTAAATTTAAAACATGATAATAAGGGGAGATAATATTAATTGTGTCTATCATTATGATTATCTCCCTTATATATTTGTTATGGTAAATATAATAAAATTATAAGCAGCCCCAGAGCCACAATTTATTGCTCAATACAAACAACCTTTCACCAACAATAAGTTAAAAATTTAACCATTTGATCAGTGCAACTTTGTAAAACATTTTAAAAGTAATTGATTTTATCGTGTGTTTTTCTATGTTGTGATGTTATACTATTGTTTCAGAAAAAGAAAGAAGGTTTGGTACCATTAAAATGTTAAATTCCGCTGCAAATGTTTGCACCTGTCAGGAATCTGGGGTCGGTTTCACAAAAAAAACTTACGACTAAGATTAGTCTTAAGTCATAAACCAAACAGTATACTTACGATTAATCTTAGTCATCAGTTTTTTTGTGAAATCGACTTCTGATGTACAGTAGTTGTCCTTTGTTTATGTAATTTATACGTGTTTCTGGTTTCTCGTTTTTTATAATGATTAGACTGTTGGTTTTCCCGTTTGAATGGTTTTACACTAGTAATTTTGGGGCCCTTTATAGCTTGTTGTTCGGTGTGAGACAAGGCTTCGTGTTGAAGGCCGTACATTGACCTTTAATGGTTTACTTTTATAAATTGTTATTTGGATGGAGAGTTGTCTCATTGGCACTCACACCACATCTTCTTATATCTAATCATTTGAATAATTAAACATATAAGAAGATGCGATATGAGTGCCAATGAGACTACTCTCCATCAAAGTCACAATTTGTAACAGTAAACCATTACAGGTCAAAGTACAGTCCTCAATACAGAGCCTTGGCTCACACCGAACAGCAAGTTATAAAAGGCCCCAAAAATGCCCTAGTGTACTAGCTTACTTGAAGAACTGTTCACTGAAGAACATTATGCAATGATTGTGTATAATGTTTATTGTTTCTTATTGGATGTTTGCTACTTCATGTAAACAAAACTCAGTTGAGAAATCTACTTTGTTTGCATTCCTAAAAGCTAAAGTTTGCTTAAAAGAGAAGGCAAATGTAGATTTTCAAGTCTTTGGTTAAATCTGACAGGGGATCAAATCCACAACCTCCTTCATTGACCCAATTAGATAATTGATTATTGTGGATAGTTGTTACAACATTATATATACAAGAATATGAAAAGATTTTATATATGATTATACAAAGGGGAACTTCAGCATCTACCATAGTAAAAGGCCATGTAATGTGTTAATTTTTGAGAGGTGGAACATTTTGATGCTTTAGTATTTTATACCTTACAGTCTTTACTAAAATCCTGTGTGTTTATATTTCCTGGTTTCAAAGTGATGTATCTGGTCAACCATGATGGTGTTAACAAATCTTTCAACGATCCAAATATGGACTGAAAAAAGAAATAAAATGAAAAGTCAGATATGCAAGTATTAGAAAGAGTTTGGAAATAACAAATGTATAAATATTCTTAAAAATTGATTTGTACTATAAACTGGAAAATCTCTTTATTAAAAGGATCATAATGTGTGAACAATTTTGGATTGACTGAACTAAATTGATAGAAAACTTTCAATCCCTTCTAAACAGACCTTTTGTAATGAATCTGTTTAGATCAACCTTCTGTGTACAGCTTTATACATCTATGGATCGAGCATTGACTTGTAATGTATAATTTATAAAAAAGTTTTTATCGATTTGAGAATGCTGAAAGATCAATTTTGTAATCAACCTCTTTCATATCTCTTAATGTCTAACATAACTAATAAATACCCTTGTTCTTGTGTCTTCCTCCTGTGGTTCTTTAGGCTCATGCTGTTCTTCAGTGGTGAAAAGTCTGGATAACCATTTTGGAGTTATCAAATCTTTTACAGTTCTAAATATTGACTGAAAACAGAGTAAAACTGTATACTGTGAAAGTACTTTAATTCGTGGGTATTAATTTTCGTGGTTTGAGCAATATTTACATGTTCGTGGGTTTTTTAATTCGTGGATTTTAGTTTCCTAAAAAAAATAAAATTGAAAAATTGAAGCCTTTAGAAACGAGGGTTACAAATAGTCTAGATTGAAGGAAAGTGCAATTGACCTACAGAAAAAAATTGACCCGTGTAAATTGTAGTGATAACACCAATTAACCCATGATAAAGTGATCAACAGATTAAAGACCATCAAAAGTTTAATTAGGCCATTAACATGTCACCTAAAGAAAACAGTAACATAAACAAATGCTATGAATTGTCAAATAATTCTTATCAAAATAAAGACCAGCATAATTTTTTTATTTCTTATATGTACGAGAACTATGAGGATATAAAATGAACACTTTATCATACTAGCATATCAATACCGGAGATCTGACTTTCATTGATCAAAAACAAAAGTTGTACATTTTAGGTTATTAAAGATTAAATGGGTATAATCCTGCATGCGGTTGTAGTTCTGTGCCTGCTATTAAAGTATTCTCATAGTTGGTGCTATTCAATATCTTCTCTTAGACTAGATCATACATGTCATATCAGTAGTCAAACCTACCGATTGGGATCTTTCCAGGTCTTGATTTAGACAATGGTTATTTTATTTCGTTGGACACTTAAATTCGTGGATAAAGTCATCCACGAAAACCACGAAAATTGGTACCCCACGAATAAAAGTACTTTCACAGTACTAGAAATGTGTATTTGTTGAACCACTTACAATGTGGGTTTTTTTGGCTAAGAAAGTAATTTTGTTTTTTATTTTTAAGAATGTTTGTAGATCTTTGTAAGCTTACATTTTCCATGCAGTGTGAGAATTTCTAGGATAGAAAATGTTCTAGCCACAGTACAGTGTACCTCTAAGCAAGGTTTTATATGCATGATATAGTTAATTCACTTCATTGTTTCTCCTTTTGACTTATATTTTACATGCACTGGAATGTCTTGAAACAACAAACATAAAGAATAAACAGCTGCACCATGAGCCCATGATACGCCCGTCATCTTGTGTGCAAGAATCATAAATAGTTTCAAAGATACAGCGTGACATGTGAAAACCCACCTTTTTTTAACAAAAAACTTAATATTTTTTAAATATAATTTTGAATCATCACCAAAAAGTATACAGATCTTAAGATGAATATAACTAAGAAGTGTGTGAAGTTTTAAGCAATATCATAAATTGTTTTTGAGATACAGTGCAACATGTGAAAAATTACACACCCTTTTTTTATTTACAAAGTCCCGTAACTCATAAAGTTTTAATCTTATTTTCACCAAAAAGTATACAGATTGTTTGACCATTATAAGGAACAACTGTATTAAGTTTCATGAAATTTGGATGAGTCGTTCTCAAGTTACAGTGCGACATGTTTACGCCAGACATTTGTATACCATAATACGTCCCGTTAAAATTTTGACGGGCGTATAAAAAGCTTTATTTGCCTTTATCAATTCCTTTTAAAATGATCTTGTATATAGACATGAACATCCATTTTCTATTAATTATTTTTACTGTTTTTGTATGTGTTTTGTAACTGCTGCACAGTGGCGGATCCAGAACTTTTCATAAGGGGCGGGCCTGCTGACTGACCTAAGGGGGGAAGGGCGCTCCAGTCAAGCTTCAGTGATTCCCTATATAATCTACAAAAATTTTCCCACAAAAAGGGGGCCCAGGCCCTAGGGTCCCCCCTGGATCCGCCTATGCTGCATCTATCATGTCTATAGTCCTAGCCAATCTAGCAATTTTTAAAAAATAAAATTCGATCAACATGATAAATGGGTAGGCTACCAATACTAGCACTATAGTTATTGTGAAGATTTACAAGTATGTTAACAGCCTCGGAAAAAGAGCAACAGTTAACACATGTGCAATATGTTGGAATGAAATATTAAAGAAAAGCTTCAACTCTGAAGAAAAGAAAAGAAAAAGGGGGACAATATTTAGCTAATTGTTGAATGTAGCATAGTCCTCAATACTTACTTTTCGTTCACATGGTTTGAGAATGCCATGTCGGAATTTGCTATTCCTCTTCATGACAACTATATTCTTGATCAGTCTTCTTTGTCCATCTAGTGTTCTTCTGCAATTACTCTTACATCCCTGGCGGTAGCATATCGAATTAAATAAAAAATATATGTGCATTTTCTGGTCTTTTTATGGAACAACTTTCACTTTCACTTTCACTTTCATTTTGGTTATTATAAGTGATATATATGATTGCGGTATGTATCATTGGAAGAATGTCATAAAAAAAGTAACTGGGAAACAAAATCACGATATTATAGAAGCAATGGCTAACTTTTACTGTTTCTTTCTTTTTGTTTGTTTAAAGATTTTCTTTAGGATTCATTCAAATGTTTTAAATTTAAAAGGTTTGATAAATTTAATTATGTCATAGAAATATGATTATCATAGTCATTAGTGTGACCTGTATACCAGACTTTTCCCCGTTTACCGCATGGAGAATCCATGGAGCATGTATGCTAGATGTATGCACATCTTCTTTTTTTTTATATGTCTTGCCTTATGACACATCAGTTACTTTGAAGATCAATCATGGAAGGCAAAGGAATTAGACGTTTTATTTGGTTGAAAACTAATTGTTTAAAAAAGACAATAACAAGAATGTGTCCCCAGTACACGAATGCCGCACTCGCACTATCATTTTCTATGTTCAGTGGACCGTGAAATTGGGGTAAACCCTCTAATTTGGCATTAAAATTTAAAAGATCATATCATAGGGAACATGTATACTAAGTTTGAAGTTGATTGGACTTCAACTTCATCAAAAACTACCTTGACCAAAAACTTTAACCTGAAGCGGGACAGACGGACGAACGAACGAACAGACGGACGAACGAACGAACGGACGAACGGACGCACAGACCAGAAAACATAATGCCCCTCTACTATCGTAGGTGGGGCATAAAAATAACCAAATATTGTGGGCAGTACGTCAGTCAACAGACAAAATCAAACACCAACACCCTACTACTCCAAATATATAGACGTTCGAACTACAGAGAAAGGCAAATAACAGACAAAGACAAGTCAACAAAGACCGGCAAAGGACAGAAAAAGACAAACAACAGAGGAAGACAAACCAATAAAGACAAACGATAGACAAAGACAAACCAACAGACAAAGACAAGCCACAAAGACAAACCACAAAGACAAATCAACAAAGACAAGCCACATAGACAAACCAACAGACAAAGACAAGCCACAAAGACAAACAAACAGACAAAGACAGGCCACAAAGACAAACGATAGACAAAACAGGCCACAAAGACAAACGATAGACAAGGACAAGCCACAAAGACAAACCAACAAAGACAAGCCACAAAAACAAACCAACAGTCAAAGACAAGCCACAAAGACAAACAAACAGACAAAGACAAGCCACAAAGACAAACGATAGACAAAACAGGCCACAAAGACAAACGATATACAAGGACAAGCCACAAAGACAAACCAACAAAGACAAGCCACAAAAACAAACCAACAGTCAAAGACAAGCCACAAAGACAAACAAACAGACAAAGATAAGCCATAAAGACAAACGATAGACAAAACAGGCCACAATGATAAACGATAGACAAAGACAAGCCACAAAGACAAACCAACAGACAAAGACAAGCCACAAAGACAAACCAACAGACAAAGACAAGCCACAAGGACAAACAAACAGACAAAGACAAGCCATAAAGACAAACGATAGACAAAACAGGCCACAAAGACAAATCAACAAAGACAAGCCACAAAGACAAACAAACAGACAAAGACAAGCCAACAAAGACAAACCAATAGACAAGTCACAAAGACAAACGATAGATAAAGACAAGCCACAAAGACAAACCAACAAAGACAAACCAATAGACAAAGACAAGCCACAAAGACAAACGATAGATAAAGACAAGCCACAAAGACAAACCAACAAAGACAAACCAATAGACAAAGACAAGCCACAAAGACAAACGATAGATAAAGACAAGCCACAAAGACAACCGATAGATAAAGACAAGCCACAAAGACAAACCAACAAAGACAAACCAATAGACAAGTCACAAAGACAAACGATAGATAAAGACAAGCCACAAAGACAAACGATAGATAAAGACAAGCCACAAAGACAAACGATAGATAAAGACAAGCCACAAAGTCAAACCAACAAAGACAAACCAATAGACAAGTCACAAAGACAAACGATAGATAAAGACAAGCCACAAAGACAAACGATAAATAAAGACAAGCCACAAAGACAAACCAACAAAGACAAACCAATAGACAAAGACAAGCCACAAAGACAAACGATAGATAAAGACAAGCCACAAAGACAAACCAACAAAGACAAACCAATAGACAAAGACAAGCCACAAAGACAAACGATAGATAAAGACAAGCCACAAAGACAAACGATAGATAAAGACAAGCCACAAAGACAAACCAACAAAGACAAACCAATAGACAAAGACAAGCCACAAAGACAAACGATAGATAAAGACAAGCCACAAAGACAAACGATAGATAAAGACAAGCCACAAAGACAAACCAACAAAGACAAACCAATAGACAAGTCACAAAGACAAACCAACAAAGACAAACGATAGATAAAGACAAGCCACAAAGACAAACCAACAAAGACAAACCAATAGACAAAGACAAGCCACAAAGACAAACGATAGATAAAGACAAGCCACAAAGACAAACGATAGATAAAGACAAGCCACAAAGACAAACCAACAAAGACAAACCAATAGACAAGTCACAAAGACAAACCAACAAAGACAAACGATAGATAAAGACAAGCCACAAAGACAAACCAACAAAGACAAACCAATAGACAAAGACAAGCCACAAAGACAAACGATAGATAAAGACAAGCCACAAAGACAAACCAACAAAGACAAACCAATAGACAAAGACAAGCCACAAAGACAAACGATAGATAAAGACAAGCCACAAAGACAAACGATAGATAAAGACAAGCCACAAAGACAAACGATAGATAAAGACAAGCCACAAAGACAAACCAACAAAGACAAACCAATAGACAAGTCACAAAGACAAACGATAGATAAAGACAAGCCACAAAGACAAACGATAGATAAAGACAAGCCACAAAGACAAACGATAGATAAAGACAAGCCACAAAGTCAAACCAACAAAGACAAACCAATAGACAAGTCACAAAGACAAACGATAGATAAAGACAAGCCACAAAGACAAACGATAAATAAAGACAAGCCACAAAGACAAACCAACAAAGACAAACCAATAGACAAAGACAAGCCACAAAGACAAACGATAGATAAAGACAAGCCACAAAGACAAACGATAGATAAAGACAAGCCACAAAGACAAACCAACAAAGACAAACCAATAGACAAGTCACAAAGACAAACCAACAAAGACAAACGATAGATAAAGACAAGCCACAAAGACAAACCAACAAAGACAAACCAATAGACAAGTCACAAAGACAAACCAACAAAGACAAGCCACAAAGACAAACCAACAGAAAAAGACAAAAAACAGACGAAAACAAACAACAGTCGAAGACAAACGACAGACGAAGACAAACCAACAAAAGCAAACGTACAAAGACAAACAACAACGAACATCACTTGTTCCAAATTGCCTGACTTGACAAAACGCGGAATGGTTACAGTACTTTTATAGGCTAACGTATTTTGATGGGCATTAGCATTTGAAATATGCAACATATATTTTTATTCAATATTATTATCATTTTTGCAAATGTCCAAATAGTCAACATTATAGCCGATTTGTTATTCGCTTAAATAGATGCGGAAGAAACCAAAGGACTACTAGTATTCAAACTCGTAAGTCGAAGAAACAATTGGGAAGCTGAAATCATCTCTTTTGTATCAAATGTTGGTTCAACCGACATTTATAAGTCAATTTCTATATGTATGTCAAGATACGAGGTAAAGATCTTAACTATATATGTTGTATCCTTTATTTCAAGTTCGATGGTATATATAGATGTTCAACATAGTCATTCATTCACATAACTTGGAATAGCTAAGAATAATGCTAGCATTTTCTTATTCTCCTTAGAAGCTGTGGAAAGAAGTCTACTATATATGAGTAAATGAACAAGCCGTCAAGAAGATGAGAACAAGGTTATTAGTTTAAAACGTATACGAAACAAAGATGATGACAATCAAGAATTCAAGCATCTTGACAGTGTCAGTTTTGGAGAACGTTTTGCTTGAATCAGGGGACGTATTGAATGGATTAAAGAATAAGAATAAAAATAAGAATTTTATTAGTCTAAATCCAAACAATATGATTGTTACTAAAATAACAGATTAAAAGAACATACCGAAAAAGTATAAGCAACCATTCGGCTTTATACTCTTAACATATTTATTTATGGATGGGAATTTTGGGAACAAACAAAACTAGAGGCTCTTAAGAGCCTGTGTCGCTCACCTTGGTTTATGTGCATATTTAACAAAAGACACAGATGGATTAATGACAAAATTGTGTTTTGGTGATGGTGATGTGTTTGTAGATCTTACTTTACTGAACAATCTTGCTACTTACAATTATCTTCATTTATAATGAACTTGGCCCATTAGTTACAGAGGAAAATATTTTGTTAAAAATTTACAAAAATTTACAAAATTTACGAAAATTGTTAAAAAATGACTGTAAAGGTCAACAACTCCTTAAGGGTCAACTGACCATTTTGGTCATGTTGACTTATTAGTAGATCTTACTTTGCTGAACAGTATTACTGTTTACAGGTTATCTCTATCTACAACAACATTCAAGATAATAACCAAAAACGGCAAAATTTCCTTAATCATTACCAATTCAGGGGCAGCAACCCAACAACCTGTTGTCCGATTCGTCTTAAAATTTCAGATCATAGATCTTGACTTGATTAACAATTTAATCCATGTCCGATTGCTCTAAATGCTTTGGTTTCAGAGTTATAAGCCAAAATCTTCATTTTAACCCTATGTTCTACTTTTCGCCATGGTGGCAATCTTAGTTAGTTTGCTGGGTCAACGCACACATTTTTTGAACTAGATACCTCAATGATGATTGTGGCCAAGTATGGTTAAATTTGGTCCAGTACTTTCAGAGGAGAAAATTTTTGTAAAAGATTACAAAAATTTACGAAAAATTGGTAAAAAATGACTATAAAGGGCAATAACTCCTTACAGAATGACGAAATTACGGAATATCGGAATTACGGATTTCGGAATTTCGGACAAGGGTAAAACTATATGGCCCGACAACTTCGCTGCGGGGCCATAAAAATATTCAAGATAATAACCAAAAACGGTAAAATTTCCTTAAAAATTACCAATTAAGGGGCAGCAATCCAACAACCGGTTGTCTGATTCATCTGAAAATTTATGGACAGATAGATCTTGACTGGATGAACAATTCAACTCAGTCAGATTTGCTCAAAATGCTTTGGTTTCAGAGTTAGAAGCTAAAATCTACATTTTACCCCTATGTTCAATTTGTAGCCATGGCGACCATGTTGGTTGTTTGGCTGGGTCACCCGACACATTTTTAAAAAAAGATACTCTATTGAATATTGATGCCAAGTTTGGTTAAATTTGGCCCTTTAGTTTCAGAGAAATAGATTTTTGTAAAAGATTACAAAAATTTACGAAAAATTGGTAAAAAATTACTATAAAGGACAATAACTCCCTAAGGGGTCAACTGACCACTTTGGTCATATTGACTTATTTGTAGATCTTACTTTACTGAATAGTATTGCAGTTTACAGTTTATCCCTATCTATAATAATATTCAAGATATTAACCAAAAACGGCAAAATTTCCTTAAAATTGGCAATTCAGGAACAGCAACCCAACAACAGTTTGTGTTCGATTCGTCTGAAAATTTCAGGTCAGATAGATCTTGACTTGATAAACAATTTAACTCGTGTCCGATTGGCTCTTAATGCTTTGGTTTCAGAGTTATAAGCCAACATCTTCATTTTACCCCTATGTTTCTATTTTTAGCCGTGGTTGGTTGGACGGGTCATCGGACACATTTTTTAAACTAGATACCCCAATGATGACTGTGGCCAAGTTTGGTTAAATTTGGCCCAGTAGTTTTAGAAACGAAGATTTTTGTAAAAGTTAACTACGACGGACGACGACGACGGAGGTCCGTGTAACACTTTTCAATTCAAAGTTCCAAAATTTTAGATTTTTGGAATTTTTATCAAAATTTAAAAAAATCCAAATTTCTAATTGTGTAAAAGTTTTGAAATTCTGAAATTTTAACAAAATGATTAAAATATTAAAATTACAAATAACGTATTTAAATTTGATAGTTTAGAAATTTAATAAAACTTTAAAAATACCAAACCTTACGTGAGTTTTGATTATTTCACATTTTGAAAGTTTGATTTTTGATTTTTTGATTTTTTTTATTAAGATGTCAAATATAGAAAAGGGGCGAAAAGAGGGGTAACTGTAAACTGCGAAACGAAACAGAATGAAATGAAAACATACTGATACTCAAAAGTTAATGTATAAAATAAAACCACAGGCAGACAGTTGTAAGCGGTGAAAAATTGGATGGAAAAATAAATATTTCTCAAAAGAAGAAAATTCATTTTAAAATAAGACGCACGGCTCTGATAATGACCATTTTACTTGCTGGTTTTCCAGCACCCATATTTTAGGAGTTATCGTAAAAACTGACCAACTCGCAGTAGATCAAATAGTATGGTTGGTTAGGCTGAGTAAGTGTATATATTTTCAACTGAACTTTAAGCAATGAAATGGCTCAATACACGTTGTATTATCTCATTTGATTTCAAATTTTCCTGTTTTGCTCTACGACTTCTTACTTTATGCAATCATGTCGGCAGATGAATATATCAATCAATGTACATTTTGAACGATCATCTTTAACGTTTAAATCAAATATTTCTGGTCTTTATAAATTGTTGGCCTTTTAAAATATTCAGCATTGAGCGTTCCTGAAGAAGGTATATTCAGAAATGCGCTTCGGTCGTAACTTTTAACGTTTTGTTTTCTTTTTTATCGATTGCATGACGATCATATATTGGCTTGTATCAATGATTTCAATTCTAAGTATTGGTACGATAGGAATACTGAATTCATGCTGCCGTAATGAACGTTGTGGTAGTCTGGAATGTGGGAAGTTTTTTTTATATCTTTTTTTGCGCTGAAATTAAGAGTAAGATAAACTATCAGTAGCTTGGAGCCAGGAAACTGTAAAGTATATAAAGTATCTACATAAACTCATCATAGAGGATCATAAATTTTATATTTGAGCCAGACGCGCGTTTCGTCTATAAGAGACTTATCGTTAAAAAGACTTATTGTTAAAGCCGTACGGTGACCTATAGTTGTTAATGTCTGTGTCATTTAGGTCTCTTGTGGACAGTTGTCTCATTGGCAATCATACCACATCTTCTTTTTATATTATTAGTGACGCTCGAACAAATTAAGTTAAAAAGGCCAATAAAGTCAAATAAAATTAAAAAGGTAAAAAAAAAGTAAAAGTTAACATCCAACTTATCGTTCTGGTTTTGTAAAAGCTGAACACATTCATATCAGATAAACGTATACAGGCGCGGATCCAGAGGGGGGTTCCGGGGGTTGGAACCCCCCTTTTTTTTGGCCGATTAATGCATTTGAATGGGAGCATATAGCTGGAACCCCCCCCCCCCCTTACTCTGGGTTGGGAACCCCCCTTTTTAAAATGGCTGGATCCGCCCCTGCGTATACCATAAACTTCATGTTTATGTAATAGTTGCCACTGTACATTAAGCGCCCACCTATCCATTTGTATAGGTGTCGGTATTTTGAAAACTTGTTTTTTTCAAAAAATGGTCCGAGAACACAATTAATTCGTAGTGCATTTCTTTTAGAACATAAATGAAAATAAAAAAAATCCCACCTGCGCTTTCTCAAAGAAACTTTTACAGTGTGTTGTACTACTTTTGGGACAAATTATATCAAAATTATAGAAAACTTCATCGCCTCTAACTCAAAATATGGACAATTTTATGTTTAGGGCGTCTTGAAATCTTTTGACAGCTTCCGAAGTGCTCATTTTCAACCTTTTTCAGCTGGACCAAATCACTACTTTCCTTTAAAATTCTGGACCCAAATTTTTTTACAGTGTAATTTTATCCCCCTACTTGCAATTTGAGGCATTAAACATGGAGAAATAAATTTGGAAGAGGTATAAAAATTAATGGCAAGTAACCCACTGTCAACACTAGGGACTATATTTGTGAACAACGAAAATCAAGGGACGACAATGGTGGTCTCGGACCTAATAGGGTATAAAAAGTGGACAAATCTTAAAAAGACTTGGTATGACCAAAGCTTAATGAATTATAACACTGCTTACAAAGTTTCATGACAATAGGATGTATATTATAGACATTAAGTAAAATTCTATACTCCTCTTTGCGTGTAAAATTTTGACGTTAAAATTGAAAAATTTCAACTATCATCATTTGGGGCTTTAAAAATTCAAATATTGCAAAAAAATACTTTTTAAATGACTTAATATATAACTTATCATGTACTTAAAGCAATAGAGTACTCATTTGATTTATAAGACTTGGCATAATTATTCAAAAGTCAAATTTATATGAGCCTGCGCCTAAAAATTGAGGTTTTTCAATGAAGGGGGGCCTTACATGAAGATGTGATATTTTCCACCAATTTTAAATTTGTGAAGCTTTTTGGTTATAAATAATCCTTACATATGTATTGAAAGTACTTTAAATGGAAAGAAAAGTTACAAATAACATATCATATTAGTTTAAAAGGGTCATGGGCCAACTAAGAGTGGAAAAAATTTGGGGTCAATTTAGGCCGTGCCACATATTTGCATTAAAAAATGCATATTGAGACTATAAGAAATAAAAATGTGTGTCTTTTTTATCATTTCTATACTCATGTGACATGATACAACAAATCTGAGCACAAAAAGACTCTTGCCATTAACTTTTCTTACAAGCAGTATGGGCTGATCCAAAGATTTTTGCCTTTTTAGGGAAAAACTTGCATGCAATTTATTCTCAACAGGCTTATATTTAAACCACTTGCTATCCTACAGAAGAAAAGAAAGATATTATGTGAAATGAAACAGGTACAATAGACATTGTAAAGTGCATTTGATACAAATTTAGTGAGGTCTTCAATATGGACATCAAATTTTATGTACCAAGCTCCCCACTATTGACTTCATCCAAACAAGGCGTTAGACAAGGGTCATTTATATAACACATTTTGCACATTTTGTCTGAGATAAACTTCTTTTCTGTAGATTCAGAGTTCATAAATAAGTAAAAGAAGTAGATAAAGGCATAGAAACACAAATATTGACACATGAAAACCTGCCAGATAGAAAGTCAGGATGCCATTTATGCATCAATATTGAAAAAGTTATAAAATGCCTATTTTGACCATAAAATGCCAAAATTGGTTATTTTTGCAGAAATTCTATAAAATAAAAGTTTAAATCCTTTAGTTTCATGCTATTTGACAAGTTGACACCATCAAATAATTTAGGGAAGTTGCCAGAGTACAAATTCTATATTTACAGATTTCACCTCTTAGGTCCGAGAACACAATTAATTCGTAGTGCATTTCTTTTAGAACATAAATGAAAATAAAAAAAATCCCACCTGCGCTTTCTCAAAGAAACTTTTACAGTGTGTTGTACTACTTTTGGGACAAATTATATCAAAATTATAGAAAACTTCATCGCCTCTAACTCAAAATATGGACAATTTTATGTTTAGGGCGTCTTGAAATCTTTTGACAGCTTCCGAAGTGCTCATTTTCAACCTTTTTCAGCTGGACCAAATCACTACTTTCCTTTAAAATTCTGGACCCAAATTTTTTTACAGTGTAATTTTATCCCCCTACTTGCAATTTGAGGCATTAAACATGGAGAAATAAATTTGGAAGAGGTATAAAAATTAATGGCAAGTAACCCACTGTCAACACTAGGGACTATATTTGTGAACAACGAAAATCAAGGGACGACAATGGTGGTCTCGGACCTAATAGGGTATAAAAAGTGGACAAATCTTAAAAAGACTTGGTATGACCAAAGCTTAATGAATTATAACACTGCTTACAAAGTTTCATGACAATAGGATGTATATTATAGACATTAAGTAAAATTCTATACTCCTCTTTGCGTGTAAAATTTTGACGTTAAAATTGAAAAATTTCAACTATCATCATTTGGGGCTTTAAAAATTCAAATATTGCAAAAAAATACTTTTTAAATGACTTAATATATAACTTATCATGTACTTAAAGCAATAGAGTACTCATTTGATTTATAAGACTTGGCATAATTATTCAAAAGTCAAATTTATATGAGCCTGCGCCTAAAAATTGAGGTTTTTCAATGAAGGGGGGCCTTACATGAAGATGTGATATTTTCCACCAATTTTAAATTTGTGAAGCTTTTTGGTTATAAATAATCCTTACATATGTATTGAAAGTACTTTAAATGGAAAGAAAAGTTACAAATAACATATCATATTAGTTTAAAAGGGTCATGGGCCAACTAAGAGTGGAAAAAATTTGGGGTCAATTTAGGCCGTGCCACATATTTGCATTAAAAAATGCATATTGAGACTATAAGAAATAAAAATGTGTGTCTTTTTTATCATTTCTATACTCATGTGACATGATACAACAAATCTGAGCACAAAAAGACTCTTGCCATTAACTTTTCTTACAAGCAGTATGGGCTGATCCAAAGATTTTTGCCTTTTTAGGGAAAAACTTGCATGCAATTTATTCTCAACAGGCTTATATTTAAACCACTTGCTATCCTACAGAAGAAAAGAAAGATATTATGTGAAATGAAACAGGTACAATAGACATTGTAAAGTGCATTTGATACAAATTTAGTGAGGTCTTCAATATGGACATCAAATTTTATGTACCAAGCTCCCCACTATTGACTTCATCCAAACAAGGCGTTAGACAAGGGTCATTTATATAACACATTTTGCACATTTTGTCTGAGATAAACTTCTTTTCTGTAGATTCAGAGTTCATAAATAAGTAAAAGAAGTAGATAAAGGCATAGAAACACAAATATTGACACATGAAAACCTGCCAGATAGAAAGTCAGGATGCCATTTATGCATCAATATTGAAAAAGTTATAAAATGCCTATTTTGACCATAAAATGCCAAAATTGGTTATTTTTGCAGAAATTCTATAAAATAAAAGTTTAAATCCTTTAGTTTCATGCTATTTGACAAGTTGACACCATCAAATAATTTAGGGAAGTTGCCAGAGTACAAATTCTATATTTACAGATTTCACCTCTTAGGTCCGAGAACACAATTAATTCGTAGTGCATTTCTTTTAGAACATAAATGAAAATAAAAAAAATCCCACCTGCGCTTTCTCAAAGAAACTTTTACAGTGTGTTGTACTACTTTTGGGACAAATTATATCAAAATTATAGAAAACTTCATCGCCTCTAACTCAAAATATGGACAATTTTATGTTTAGGGCGTCTTGAAATCTTTTGACAGCTTCCGAAGTGCTCATTTTCAACCTTTTTCAGCTGGACCAAATCACTACTTTCCTTTAAAATTCTGGACCCAAATTTTTTTACAGTGTAATTTTATCCCCCTACTTGCAATTTGAGGCATTAAACATGGAGAAATAAATTTGGAAGAGGTATAAAAATTAATGGCAAGTAACCCACTGTCAACACTAGGGACTATATTTGTGAACAACGAAAATCAAGGGACGACAATGGTGGTCTCGGACCTAATAGGGTATAAAAAGTGGACAAATCTTAAAAAGACTTGGTATGACCAAAGCTTAATGAATTATAACACTGCTTACAAAGTTTCATGACAATAGGATGTATATTATAGACATTAAGTAAAATTCTATACTCCTCTTTGCGTGTAAAATTTTGACGTTAAAATTGAAAAATTTCAACTATCATCATTTGGGGCTTTAAAAATTCAAATATTGCAAAAAAATACTTTTTAAATGACTTAATATATAACTTATCATGTACTTAAAGCAATAGAGTACTCATTTGATTTATAAGACTTGGCATAATTATTCAAAAGTCAAATTTATATGAGCCTGCGCCTAAAAATTGAGGTTTTTCAATGAAGGGGGGCCTTACATGAAGATGTGATATTTTCCACCAATTTTAAATTTGTGAAGCTTTTTGGTTATAAATAATCCTTACATATGTATTGAAAGTACTTTAAATGGAAAGAAAAGTTACAAATAACATATCATATTAGTTTAAAAGGGTCATGGGCCAACTAAGAGTGGAAAAAATTTGGGGTCAATTTAGGCCGTGCCACATATTTGCATTAAAAAATGCATATTGAGACTATAAGAAATAAAAATGTGTGTCTTTTTTATCATTTCTATACTCATGTGACATGATACAACAAATCTGAGCACAAAAAGACTCTTGCCATTAACTTTTCTTACAAGCAGTATGGGCTGATCCAAAGATTTTTGCCTTTTTAGGGAAAAACTTGCATGCAATTTATTCTCAACAGGCTTATATTTAAACCACTTGCTATCCTACAGAAGAAAAGAAAGATATTATGTGAAATGAAACAGGTACAATAGACATTGTAAAGTGCATTTGATACAAATTTAGTGAGGTCTTCAATATGGACATCAAATTTTATGTACCAAGCTCCCCACTATTGACTTCATCCAAACAAGGCGTTAGACAAGGGTCATTTATATAACACATTTTGCACATTTTGTCTGAGATAAACTTCTTTTCTGTAGATTCAGAGTTCATAAATAAGTAAAAGAAGTAGATAAAGGCATAGAAACACAAATATTGACACATGAAAACCTGCCAGATAGAAAGTCAGGATGCCATTTATGCATCAATATTGAAAAAGTTATAAAATGCCTATTTTGACCATAAAATGCCAAAATTGGTTATTTTTGCAGAAATTCTATAAAATAAAAGTTTAAATCCTTTAGTTTCATGCTATTTGACAAGTTGACACCATCAAATAATTTAGGGAAGTTGCCAGAGTACAAATTCTATATTTACAGATTTCACCTCTTAGGTCCGAGAACACAATTAATTCGTAGTGCATTTCTTTTAGAAAATAAATGAAAATAAAAAAAATCCCACCTGCGCTTTCTCAAAGAAACTTTTACAGTGTGTTGTACTACTTTTGGGACAAATTATATCAAAATTATAGAAAACTTCATCGCCTCTAACTCAAAATATGGACAATTTTATGTTTAGGGCGTCTTGAAATCTTTTGACAGCTTCCGAAGTGCTCATTTTCAACCTTTTTCAGCTGGACCAAATCACTACTTTCCTTTAAAATTCTGGACCCAAATTTTTTTACAGTGTAATTTTATCCCCCTACTTGCAATTTGAGGCATTAAACATGGAGAAATAAATTTGGAAGAGGTATAAAAATTAATGGCAAGTAACCCACTGTCAACACTAGGGACTATATTTGTGAACAACGAAAATCAAGGGACGACAATGGTGGTCTCGGACCTAATAGGGTATAAAAAGTGGACAAATCTTAAAAAGACTTGGTATGACCAAAGCTTAATGAATTATAACACTGCTTACAAAGTTTCATGACAATAGGATGTATATTATAGACATTAAGTAAAATTCTATACTCCTCTTTGCGTGTAAAATTTTGACGTTAAAATTGAAAAATTTCAACTATCATCATTTGGGGCTTTAAAAATTCAAATATTGCAAAAAAATACTTTTTAAATGACTTAATATATAACTTATCATGTACTTAAAGCAATAGAGTACTCATTTGATTTATAAGACTTGGCATAATTATTCAAAAGTCAAATTTATATGAGCCTGCGCCTAAAAATTGAGGTTTTTCAATGAAGGGGGGCCTTACATGAAGATGTGATATTTTCCACCAATTTTAAATTTGTGAAGCTTTTTGGTTATAAATAATCCTTACATATGTATTGAAAGTACTTTAAATGGAAAGAAAAGTTACAAATAACATATCATATTAGTTTAAAAGGGTCATGGGCCAACTAAGAGTGGAAAAAATTTGGGGTCAATTTAGGCCGTGCCACATATTTGCATTAAAAAATGCATATTGAGACTATAAGAAATAAAAATGTGTGTCTTTTTTATCATTTCTATACTCATGTGACATGATACAACAAATCTGAGCACAAAAAGACTCTTGCCATTAACTTTTCTTACAAGCAGTATGGGCTGATCCAAAGATTTTTGCCTTTTTAGGGAAAAACTTGCATGCAATTTATTCTCAACAGGCTTATATTTAAACCACTTGCTATCCTACAGAAGAAAAGAAAGATATTATGTGAAATGAAACAGGTACAATAGACATTGTAAAGTGCATTTGATACAAATTTAGTGAGGTCTTCAATATGGACATCAAATTTTATGTACCAAGCTCCCCACTATTGACTTCATCCAAACAAGGCGTTAGACAAGGGTCATTTATATAACACATTTTGCACATTTTGTCTGAGATAAACTTCTTTTCTGTAGATTCAGAGTTCATAAATAAGTAAAAGAAGTAGATAAAGGCATAGAAACACAAATATTGACACATGAAAACCTGCCAGATAGAAAGTCAGGATGCCATTTATGCATCAATATTGAAAAAGTTATAAAATGCCTATTTTGACCATAAAATGCCAAAATTGGTTATTTTTGCAGAAATTCTATAAAATAAAAGTTTAAATCCTTTAGTTTCATGCTATTTGACAAGTTGACACCATCAAATAATTTAGGGAAGTTGCCAGAGTACAAATTCTATATTTACAGATTTCACCTCTTAGGGTATAAAAAGTGGACAAATCTTAAAAAGACTTGGTATGACCAAAGCTTAATGAATTATAACACTGCTTACAAAGTTTCATGACAATAGGATGTATATTATAGACATTAAGTAAAATTCTATACTCCTCTTTGCGTGTAAAATTTTGACGTTAAAATTGAAAAATTTCAACTATCATCATTTGGGGCTTTAAAAATTCAAATATTGCAAAAAAATACTTTTTAAATGACTTAATATATAACTTATCATGTACTTAAAGCAATAGAGTACTCATTTGATTTATAAGACTTGGCATAATTATTCAAAAGTCAAATTTATATGAGCCTGCGCCTAAAAATTGAGGTTTTTCAATGAAGGGGGGCCTTACATGAAGATGTGATATTTTCCACCAATTTTAAATTTGTGAAGCTTTTTGGTTATAAATAATCCTTACATATGTATTGAAAGTACTTTAAATGGAAAGAAAAGTTACAAATAACATATCATATTAGTTTAAAAGGGTCATGGGCCAACTAAGAGTGGAAAAAATTTGGGGTCAATTTAGGCCGTGCCACATATTTGCATTAAAAAATGCATATTGAGACTATAAGAAATAAAAATGTGTGTCTTTTTTATCATTTCTATACTCATGTGACATGATACAACAAATCTGAGCACAAAAAGACTCTTGCCATTAACTTTTCTTACAAGCAGTATGGGCTGATCCAAAGATTTTTGCCTTTTTAGGGAAAAACTTGCATGCAATTTATTCTCAACAGGCTTATATTTAAACCACTTGCTATCCTACAGAAGAAAAGAAAGATATTATGTGAAATGAAACAGGTACAATAGACATTGTAAAGTGCATTTGATACAAATTTAGTGAGGTCTTCAATATGGACATCAAATTTTATGTACCAAGCTCCCCACTATTGACTTCATCCAAACAAGGCGTTAGACAAGGGTCATTTATATAACACATTTTGCACATTTTGTCTGAGATAAACTTCTTTTCTGTAGATTCAGAGTTCATAAATAAGTAAAAGAAGTAGATAAAGGCATAGAAACACAAATATTGACACATGAAAACCTGCCAGATAGAAAGTCAGGATGCCATTTATGCATCAATATTGAAAAAGTTATAAAATGCCTATTTTGACCAT
The DNA here is from genome assembly GCF_963676685.1 of Mytilus edulis. Taxonomy (NCBI): domain Eukaryota; kingdom Metazoa; phylum Mollusca; class Bivalvia; order Mytilida; family Mytilidae; genus Mytilus; species Mytilus edulis. The sequence continues at coordinate 32,658,780 of NC_092344.1, read as the reverse complement.
AAAATGCCAAAATTGGTTATTTTTGCAGAAATTCTATAAAATAAAAGTTTAAATCCTTTAGTTTCATGCTATTTGACAAGTTGACACCATCAAATAATTTAGGGAAGTTGCCAGAGTACAAATTCTATATTTACAGATTTCACCTCTTAGGTCCGAGAACACAATTAATTCGTAGTGCATTTCTTTTAGAACATAAATGAAAATAAAAAAAATCCCACCTGCGCTTTCTCAAAGAAACTTTTACAGTGTGTTGTACTACTTTTGGGACAAATTATATCAAAATTATAGAAAACTTCATCGCCTCTAACTCAAAATATGGACAATTTTATGTTTAGGGCGTCTTGAAATCTTTTGACAGCTTCCGAAGTGCTCATTTTCAACCTTTTTCAGCTGGACCAAATCACTACTTTCCTTTAAAATTCTGGACCCAAATTTTTTTACAGTGTAATTTTATCCCCCTACTTGCAATTTGAGGCATTAAACATGGAGAAATAAATTTGGAAGAGGTATAAAAATTAATGGCAAGTAACCCACTGTCAACACTAGGGACTATATTTGTGAACAACGAAAATCAAGGGACGACAATGGTGGTCTCGGACCTAATAGGGTATAAAAAGTGGACAAATCTTAAAAAGACTTGGTATGACCAAAGCTTAATGAATTATAACACTGCTTACAAAGTTTCATGACAATAGGATGTATATTATAGACATTAAGTAAAATTCTATACTCCTCTTTGCGTGTAAAATTTTGACGTTAAAATTGAAAAATTTCAACTATCATCATTTGGGGCTTTAAAAATTCAAATATTGCAAAAAAATACTTTTTAAATGACTTAATATATAACTTATCATGTACTTAAAGCAATAGAGTACTCATTTGATTTATAAGACTTGGCATAATTATTCAAAAGTCAAATTTATATGAGCCTGCGCCTAAAAATTGAGGTTTTTCAATGAAGGGGGGCCTTACATGAAGATGTGATATTTTCCACCAATTTTAAATTTGTGAAGCTTTTTGGTTATAAATAATCCTTACATATGTATTGAAAGTACTTTAAATGGAAAGAAAAGTTACAAATAACATATCATATTAGTTTAAAAGGGTCATGGGCCAACTAAGAGTGGAAAAAATTTGGGGTCAATTTAGGCCGTGCCACATATTTGCATTAAAAAATGCATATTGAGACTATAAGAAATAAAAATGTGTGTCTTTTTTATCATTTCTATACTCATGTGACATGATACAACAAATCTGAGCACAAAAAGACTCTTGCCATTAACTTTTCTTACAAGCAGTATGGGCTGATCCAAAGATTTTTGCCTTTTTAGGGAAAAACTTGCATGCAATTTATTCTCAACAGGCTTATATTTAAACCACTTGCTATCCTACAGAAGAAAAGAAAGATATTATGTGAAATGAAACAGGTACAATAGACATTGTAAAGTGCATTTGATACAAATTTAGTGAGGTCTTCAATATGGACATCAAATTTTATGTACCAAGCTCCCCACTATTGACTTCATCCAAACAAGGCGTTAGACAAGGGTCATTTATATAACACATTTTGCACATTTTGTCTGAGATAAACTTCTTTTCTGTAGATTCAGAGTTCATAAATAAGTAAAAGAAGTAGATAAAGGCATAGAAACACAAATATTGACACATGAAAACCTGCCAGATAGAAAGTCAGGATGCCATTTATGCATCAATATTGAAAAAGTTATAAAATGCCTATTTTGACCATAAAATGCCAAAATTGGTTATTTTTGCAGAAATTCTATAAAATAAAAGTTTAAATCCTTTAGTTTCATGCTATTTGACAAGTTGACACCATCAAATAATTTAGGGAAGTTGCCAGAGTACAAATTCTATATTTACAGATTTCACCTCTTAGGTCCGAGAACACAATTAATTCGTAGTGCATTTCTTTTAGAACATAAATGAAAATAAAAAAAATCCCACCTGCGCTTTCTCAAAGAAACTTTTACAGTGTGTTGTACTACTTTTGGGACAAATTATATCAAAATTATAGAAAACTTCATCGCCTCTAACTCAAAATATGGACAATTTTATGTTTAGGGCGTCTTGAAATCTTTTGACAGCTTCCGAAGTGCTCATTTTCAACCTTTTTCAGCTGGACCAAATCACTACTTTCCTTTAAAATTCTGGACCCAAATTTTTTTACAGTGTAATTTTATCCCCCTACTTGCAATTTGAGGCATTAAACATGGAGAAATAAATTTGGAAGAGGTATAAAAATTAATGGCAAGTAACCCACTGTCAACACTAGGGACTATATTTGTGAACAACGAAAATCAAGGGACGACAATGGTGGTCTCGGACCTAATAGGGTATAAAAAGTGGACAAATCTTAAAAAGACTTGGTATGACCAAAGCTTAATGAATTATAACACTGCTTACAAAGTTTCATGACAATAGGATGTATATTATAGACATTAAGTAAAATTCTATACTCCTCTTTGCGTGTAAAATTTTGACGTTAAAATTGAAAAATTTCAACTATCATCATTTGGGGCTTTAAAAATTCAAATATTGCAAAAAAATACTTTTTAAATGACTTAATATATAACTTATCATGTACTTAAAGCAATAGAGTACTCATTTGATTTATAAGACTTGGCATAATTATTCAAAAGTCAAATTTATATGAGCCTGCGCCTAAAAATTGAGGTTTTTCAATGAAGGGGGGCCTTACATGAAGATGTGATATTTTCCACCAATTTTAAATTTGTGAAGCTTTTTGGTTATAAATAATCCTTACATATGTATTGAAAGTACTTTAAATGGAAAGAAAAGTTACAAATAACATATCATATTAGTTTAAAAGGGTCATGGGCCAACTAAGAGTGGAAAAAATTTGGGGTCAATTTAGGCCGTGCCACATATTTGCATTAAAAAATGCATATTGAGACTATAAGAAATAAAAATGTGTGTCTTTTTTATCATTTCTATACTCATGTGACATGATACAACAAATCTGAGCACAAAAAGACTCTTGCCATTAACTTTTCTTACAAGCAGTATGGGCTGATCCAAAGATTTTTGCCTTTTTAGGGAAAAACTTGCATGCAATTTATTCTCAACAGGCTTATATTTAAACCACTTGCTATCCTACAGAAGAAAAGAAAGATATTATGTGAAATGAAACAGGTACAATAGACATTGTAAAGTGCATTTGATACAAATTTAGTGAGGTCTTCAATATGGACATCAAATTTTATGTACCAAGCTCCCCACTATTGACTTCATCCAAACAAGGCGTTAGACAAGGGTCATTTATATAACACATTTTGCACATTTTGTCTGAGATAAACTTCTTTTCTGTAGATTCAGAGTTCATAAATAAGTAAAAGAAGTAGATAAAGGCATAGAAACACAAATATTGACACATGAAAACCTGCCAGATAGAAAGTCAGGATGCCATTTATGCATCAATATTGAAAAAGTTATAAAATGCCTATTTTGACCATAAAATGCCAAAATTGGTTATTTTTGCAGAAATTCTATAAAATAAAAGTTTAAATCCTTTAGTTTCATGCTATTTGACAAGTTGACACCATCAAATAATTTAGGGAAGTTGCCAGAGTACAAATTCTATATTTACAGATTTCACCTCTTAGGTCCGAGAACACAATTAATTCGTAGTGCATTTCTTTTAGAACATAAATGAAAATAAAAAAAATCCCACCTGCGCTTTCTCAAAGAAACTTTTACAGTGTGTTGTACTACTTTTGGGACAAATTATATCAAAATTATAGAAAACTTCATCGCCTCTAACTCAAAATATGGACAATTTTATGTTTAGGGCGTCTTGAAATCTTTTGACAGCTTCCGAAGTGCTCATTTTCAACCTTTTTCAGCTGGACCAAATCACTACTTTCCTTTAAAATTCTGGACCCAAATTTTTTTACAGTGTAATTTTATCCCCCTACTTGCAATTTGAGGCATTAAACATGGAGAAATAAATTTGGAAGAGGTATAAAAATTAATGGCAAGTAACCCACTGTCAACACTAGGGACTATATTTGTGAACAACGAAAATCAAGGGACGACAATGGTGGTCTCGGACCTAATAGGGTATAAAAAGTGGACAAATCTTAAAAAGACTTGGTATGACCAAAGCTTAATGAATTATAACACTGCTTACAAAGTTTCATGACAATAGGATGTATATTATAGACATTAAGTAAAATTCTATACTCCTCTTTGCGTGTAAAATTTTGACGTTAAAATTGAAAAATTTCAACTATCATCATTTGGGGCTTTAAAAATTCAAATATTGCAAAAAAATACTTTTTAAATGACTTAATATATAACTTATCATGTACTTAAAGCAATAGAGTACTCATTTGATTTATAAGACTTGGCATAATTATTCAAAAGTCAAATTTATATGAGCCTGCGCCTAAAAATTGAGGTTTTTCAATGAAGGGGGGCCTTACATGAAGATGTGATATTTTCCACCAATTTTAAATTTGTGAAGCTTTTTGGTTATAAATAATCCTTACATATGTATTGAAAGTACTTTAAATGGAAAGAAAAGTTACAAATAACATATCATATTAGTTTAAAAGGGTCATGGGCCAACTAAGAGTGGAAAAAATTTGGGGTCAATTTAGGCCGTGCCACATATTTGCATTAAAAAATGCATATTGAGACTATAAGAAATAAAAATGTGTGTCTTTTTTATCATTTCTATACTCATGTGACATGATACAACAAATCTGAGCACAAAAAGACTCTTGCCATTAACTTTTCTTACAAGCAGTATGGGCTGATCCAAAGATTTTTGCCTTTTTAGGGAAAAACTTGCATGCAATTTATTCTCAACAGGCTTATATTTAAACCACTTGCTATCCTACAGAAGAAAAGAAAGATATTATGTGAAATGAAACAGGTACAATAGACATTGTAAAGTGCATTTGATACAAATTTAGTGAGGTCTTCAATATGGACATCAAATTTTATGTACCAAGCTCCCCACTATTGACTTCATCCAAACAAGGCGTTAGACAAGGGTCATTTATATAACACATTTTGCACATTTTGTCTGAGATAAACTTCTTTTCTGTAGATTCAGAGTTCATAAATAAGTAAAAGAAGTAGATAAAGGCATAGAAACACAAATATTGACACATGAAAACCTGCCAGATAGAAAGTCAGGATGCCATTTATGCATCAATATTGAAAAAGTTATAAAATGCCTATTTTGACCATAAAATGCCAAAATTGGTTATTTTTGCAGAAATTCTATAAAATAAAAGTTTAAATCCTTTAGTTTCATGCTATTTGACAAGTTGACACCATCAAATAATTTAGGGAAGTTGCCAGAGTACAAATTCTATATTTACAGATTTCACCTCTTAGGTCCGAGAACACAATTAATTCGTAGTGCATTTCTTTTAGAACATAAATGAAAATAAAAAAAATCCCACCTGCGCTTTCTCAAAGAAACTTTTACAGTGTGTTGTACTACTTTTGGGACAAATTATATCAAAATTATAGAAAACTTCATCGCCTCTAACTCAAAATATGGACAATTTTATGTTTAGGGCGTCTTGAAATCTTTTGACAGCTTCCGAAGTGCTCATTTTCAACCTTTTTCAGCTGGACCAAATCACTACTTTCCTTTAAAATTCTGGACCCAAATTTTTTTACAGTGTAATTTTATCCCCCTACTTGCAATTTGAGGCATTAAACATGGAGAAATAAATTTGGAAGAGGTATAAAAATTAATGGCAAGTAACCCACTGTCAACACTAGGGACTATATTTGTGAACAACGAAAATCAAGGGACGACAATGGTGGTCTCGGACCTAATAGGGTATAAAAAGTGGACAAATCTTAAAAAGACTTGGTATGACCAAAGCTTAATGAATTATAACACTGCTTACAAAGTTTCATGACAATAGGATGTATATTATAGACATTAAGTAAAATTCTATACTCCTCTTTGCGTGTAAAATTTTGACGTTAAAATTGAAAAATTTCAACTATCATCATTTGGGGCTTTAAAAATTCAAATATTGCAAAAAAATACTTTTTAAATGACTTAATATATAACTTATCATGTACTTAAAGCAATAGAGTACTCATTTGATTTATAAGACTTGGCATAATTATTCAAAAGTCAAATTTATATGAGCCTGCGCCTAAAAATTGAGGTTTTTCAATGAAGGGGGGCCTTACATGAAGATGTGATATTTTCCACCAATTTTAAATTTGTGAAGCTTTTTGGTTATAAATAATCCTTACATATGTATTGAAAGTACTTTAAATGGAAAGAAAAGTTACAAATAACATATCATATTAGTTTAAAAGGGTCATGGGCCAACTAAGAGTGGAAAAAATTTGGGGTCAATTTAGGCCGTGCCACATATTTGCATTAAAAAATGCATATTGAGACTATAAGAAATAAAAATGTGTGTCTTTTTTATCATTTCTATACTCATGTGACATGATACAACAAATCTGAGCACAAAAAGACTCTTGCCATTAACTTTTCTTACAAGCAGTATGGGCTGATCCAAAGATTTTTGCCTTTTTAGGGAAAAACTTGCATGCAATTTATTCTCAACAGGCTTATATTTAAACCACTTGCTATCCTACAGAAGAAAAGAAAGATATTATGTGAAATGAAACAGGTACAATAGACATTGTAAAGTGCATTTGATACAAATTTAGTGAGGTCTTCAATATGGACATCAAATTTTATGTACCAAGCTCCCCACTATTGACTTCATCCAAACAAGGCGTTAGACAAGGGTCATTTATATAACACATTTTGCACATTTTGTCTGAGATAAACTTCTTTTCTGTAGATTCAGAGTTCATAAATAAGTAAAAGAAGTAGATAAAGGCATAGAAACACAAATATTGACACATGAAAACCTGCCAGATAGAAAGTCAGGATGCCATTTATGCATCAATATTGAAAAAGTTATAAAATGCCTATTTTGACCATAAAATGCCAAAATTGGTTATTTTTGCAGAAATTCTATAAAATAAAAGTTTAAATCCTTTAGTTTCATGCTATTTGACAAGTTGACACCATCAAATAATTTAGGGAAGTTGCCAGAGTACAAATTCTATATTTACAGATTTCACCTCTTAGGTCCGAGAACACAATTAATTCGTAGTGCATTTCTTTTAGAACATAAATGAAAATAAAAAAAATCCCACCTGCGCTTTCTCAAAGAAACTTTTACAGTGTGTTGTACTACTTTTGGGACAAATTATATCAAAATTATAGAAAACTTCATCGCCTCTAACTCAAAATATGGACAATTTTATGTTTAGGGCGTCTTGAAATCTTTTGACAGCTTCCGAAGTGCTCATTTTCAACCTTTTTCAGCTGGACCAAATCACTACTTTCCTTTAAAATTCTGGACCCAAATTTTTTTACAGTGTAATTTTATCCCCCTACTTGCAATTTGAGGCATTAAACATGGAGAAATAAATTTGGAAGAGGTATAAAAATTAATGGCAAGTAACCCACTGTCAACACTAGGGACTATATTTGTGAACAACGAAAATCAAGGGACGACAATGGTGGTCTCGGACCTAATAGGGTATAAAAAGTGGACAAATCTTAAAAAGACTTGGTATGACCAAAGCTTAATGAATTATAACACTGCTTACAAAGTTTCATGACAATAGGATGTATATTATAGACATTAAGTAAAATTCTATACTCCTCTTTGCGTGTAAAATTTTGACGTTAAAATTGAAAAATTTCAACTATCATCATTTGGGGCTTTAAAAATTCAAATATTGCAAAAAAATACTTTTTAAATGACTTAATATATAACTTATCATGTACTTAAAGCAATAGAGTACTCATTTGATTTATAAGACTTGGCATAATTATTCAAAAGTCAAATTTATATGAGCCTGCGCCTAAAAATTGAGGTTTTTCAATGAAGGGGGGCCTTACATGAAGATGTGATATTTTCCACCAATTTTAAATTTGTGAAGCTTTTTGGTTATAAATAATCCTTACATATGTATTGAAAGTACTTTAAATGGAAAGAAAAGTTACAAATAACATATCATATTAGTTTAAAAGGGTCATGGGCCAACTAAGAGTGGAAAAAATTTGGGGTCAATTTAGGCCGTGCCACATATTTGCATTAAAAAATGCATATTGAGACTATAAGAAATAAAAATGTGTGTCTTTTTTATCATTTCTATACTCATGTGACATGATACAACAAATCTGAGCACAAAAAGACTCTTGCCATTAACTTTTCTTACAAGCAGTATGGGCTGATCCAAAGATTTTTGCCTTTTTAGGGAAAAACTTGCATGCAATTTATTCTCAACAGGCTTATATTTAAACCACTTGCTATCCTACAGAAGAAAAGAAAGATATTATGTGAAATGAAACAGGTACAATAGACATTGTAAAGTGCATTTGATACAAATTTAGTGAGGTCTTCAATATGGACATCAAATTTTATGTACCAAGCTCCCCACTATTGACTTCATCCAAACAAGGCGTTAGACAAGGGTCATTTATATAACACATTTTGCACATTTTGTCTGAGATAAACTTCTTTTCTGTAGATTCAGAGTTCATAAATAAGTAAAAGAAGTAGATAAAGGCATAGAAACACAAATATTGACACATGAAAACCTGCCAGATAGAAAGTCAGGATGCCATTTATGCATCAATATTGAAAAAGTTATAAAATGCCTATTTTGACCATAAAATGCCAAAATTGGTTATTTTTGCAGAAATTCTATAAAATAAAAGTTTAAATCCTTTAGTTTCATGCTATTTGACAAGTTGACACCATCAAATAATTTAGGGAAGTTGCCAGAGTACAAATTCTATATTTACAGATTTCACCTCTTAGGTCCGAGAACACAATTAATTCGTAGTGCATTTCTTTTAGAACATAAATGAAAATAAAAAAAAATCCCACCTGCGCTTTCTCAAAGAAACTTTTACAGTGTGTTGTACTACTTTTGGGACAAATTATATCAAAATTATAGAAAACTTCATCGCCTCTAACTCAAAATATGGACAATTTTATGTTTAGGGCGTCTTGAAATCTTTTGACAGCTTCCGAAGTGCTCATTTTCAACCTTTTTCAGCTGGACCAAATCACTACTTTCCTTTAAAATTCTGGACCCAAATTTTTTTACAGTGTAATTTTATCCCCCTACTTGCAATTTGAGGCATTAAACATGGAGAAATAAATTTGGAAGAGGTATAAAAATTAATGGCAAGTAACCCACTGTCAACACTAGGGACTATATTTGTGAACAACGAAAATCAAGGGACGACAATGGTGGTCTCGGACCTAATAGGGTATAAAAAGTGGACAAATCTTAAAAAGACTTGGTATGACCAAAGCTTAATGAATTATAACACTGCTTACAAAGTTTCATGACAATAGGATGTATATTATAGACATTAAGTAAAATTCTATACTCCTCTTTGCGTGTAAAATTTTGACGTTAAAATTGAAAAATTTCAACTATCATCATTTGGGGCTTTAAAAATTCAAATATTGCAAAAAAATACTTTTTAAATGACTTAATATATAACTTATCATGTACTTAAAGCAATAGAGTACTCATTTGATTTATAAGACTTGGCATAATTATTCAAAAGTCAAATTTATATGAGCCTGCGCCTAAAAATTGAGGTTTTTCAATGAAGGGGGGCCTTACATGAAGATGTGATATTTTCCACCAATTTTAAATTTGTGAAGCTTTTTGGTTATAAATAATCCTTACATATGTATTGAAAGTACTTTAAATGGAAAGAAAAGTTACAAATAACATATCATATTAGTTTAAAAGGGTCATGGGCCAACTAAGAGTGGAAAAAATTTGGGGTCAATTTAGGCCGTGCCACATATTTGCATTAAAAAATGCATATTGAGACTATAAGAAATAAAAATGTGTGTCTTTTTTATCATTTCTATACTCATGTGACATGATACAACAAATCTGAGCACAAAAAGACTCTTGCCATTAACTTTTCTTACAAGCAGTATGGGCTGATCCAAAGATTTTTGCCTTTTTAGGGAAAAACTTGCATGCAATTTATTCTCAACAGGCTTATATTTAAACCACTTGCTATCCTACAGAAGAAAAGAAAGATATTATGTGAAATGAAACAGGTACAATAGACATTGTAAAGTGCATTTGATACAAATTTAGTGAGGTCTTCAATATGGACATCAAATTTTATGTACCAAGCTCCCCACTATTGACTTCATCCAAACAAGGCGTTAGACAAGGGTCATTTATATAACACATTTTGCACATTTTGTCTGAGATAAACTTCTTTTCTGTAGATTCAGAGTTCATAAATAAGTAAAAGAAGTAGATAAAGGCATAGAAACACAAATATTGACACATGAAAACCTGCCAGATAGAAAGTCAGGATGCCATTTATGCATCAATATTGAAAAAGTTATAAAATGCCTATTTTGACCATAAAATGCCAAAATTGGTTATTTTTGCAGAAATTCTATAAAATAAAAGTTTAAATCCTTTAGTTTCATGCTATTTGACAAGTTGACACCATCAAATAATTTAGGGAAGTTGCCAGAGTACAAATTCTATATTTACAGATTTCACCTCTTAGGTCCGAGAACACAATTAATTCGTAGTGCATTTCTTTTAGAACATAAATGAAAATAAAAAAAATCCCACCTGCGCTTTCTCAAAGAAACTTTTACAGTGTGTTGTACTACTTTTGGGACAAATTATATCAAAATTATAGAAAACTTCATCGCCTCTAACTCAAAATATGGACAATTTTATGTTTAGGGCGTCTTGAAATCTTTTGACAGCTTCCGAAGTGCTCATTTTCAACCTTTTTCAGCTGGACCAAATCACTACTTTCCTTTAAAATTCTGGACCCAAATTTTTTTACAGTGTAATTTTATCCCCCTACTTGCAATTTGAGGCATTAAACATGGAGAAATAAATTTGGAAGAGGTATAAAAATTAATGGCAAGTAACCCACTGTCAACACTAGGGACTATATTTGTGAACAACGAAAATCAAGGGACGACAATGGTGGTCTCGGACCTAATAGGGTATAAAAAGTGGACAAATCTTAAAAAGACTTGGTATGACCAAAGCTTAATGAATTATAACACTGCTTACAAAGTTTCATGACAATAGGATGTATATTATAGACATTAAGTAAAATTCTATACTCCTCTTTGCGTGTAAAATTTTGACGTTAAAATTGAAAAATTTCAACTATCATCATTTGGGGCTTTAAAAATTCAAATATTGCAAAAAAATACTTTTTAAATGACTTAATATATAACTTATCATGTACTTAAAGCAATAGAGTACTCATTTGATTTATAAGACTTGGCATAATTATTCAAAAGTCAAATTTATATGAGCCTGCGCCTAAAAATTGAGGTTTTTCAATGAAGGGGGGCCTTACATGAAGATGTGATATTTTCCACCAATTTTAAATTTGTGAAGCTTTTTGGTTATAAATAATCCTTACATATGTATTGAAAGTACTTTAAATGGAAAGAAAAGTTACAAATAACATATCATATTAGTTTAAAAGGGTCATGGGCCAACTAAGAGTGGAAAAAATTTGGGGTCAATTTAGGCCGTGCCACATATTTGCATTAAAAAATGCATATTGAGACTATAAGAAATAAAAATGTGTGTCTTTTTTATCATTTCTATACTCATGTGACATGATACAACAAATCTGAGCACAAAAAGACTCTTGCCATTAACTTTTCTTACAAGCAGTATGGGCTGATCCAAAGATTTTTGCCTTTTTAGGGAAAAACTTGCATGCAATTTATTCTCAACAGGCTTATATTTAAACCACTTGCTATCCTACAGAAGAAAAGAAAGATATTATGTGAAATGAAACAGGTACAATAGACATTGTAAAGTGCATTTGATACAAATTTAGTGAGGTCTTCAATATGGACATCAAATTTTATGTACCAAGCTCCCCACTATTGACTTCATCCAAACAAGGCGTTAGACAAGGGTCATTTATATAACACATTTTGCACATTTTGTCTGAGATAAACTTCTTTTCTGTAGATTCAGAGTTCATAAATAAGTAAAAGAAGTAGATAAAGGCATAGAAACACAAATATTGACACATGAAAACCTGCCAGATAGAAAGTCAGGATGCCATTTATGCATCAATATTGAAAAAGTTATAAAATGCCTATTTTGACCATAAAATGCCAAAATTGGTTATTTTTGCAGAAATTCTATAAAATAAAAGTTTAAATCCTTTAGTTTCATGCTATTTGACAAGTTGACACCATCAAATAATTTAGGGAAGTTGCCAGAGTACAAATTCTATATTTACAGATTTCACCTCTTAGGTCCGAGAACACAATTAATTCGTAGTGCATTTCTTTTAGAACATAAATGAAAATAAAAAAAATCCCACCTGCGCTTTCTCAAAGAAACTTTTACAGTGTGTTGTACTACTTTTGGGACAAATTATATCAAAATTATAGAAAACTTCATCGCCTCTAACTCAAAATATGGACAATTTTATGTTTAGGGCGTCTTGAAATCTTTTGACAGCTTCCGAAGTGCTCATTTTCAACCTTTTTCAGCTGGACCAAATCACTACTTTCCTTTAAAATTCTGGACCCAAATTTTTTTACAGTGTAATTTTATCCCCCTACTTGCAATTTGAGGCATTAAACATGGAGAAATAAATTTGGAAGAGGTATAAAAATTAATGGCAAGTAACCCACTGTCAACACTAGGGACTATATTTGTGAACAACGAAAATCAAGGGACGACAATGGTGGTCTCGGACCTAATAGGGTATAAAAAGTGGACAAATCTTAAAAAGACTTGGTATGACCAAAGCTTAATGAATTATAACACTGCTTACAAAGTTTCATGACAATAGGATGTATATTATAGACATTAAGTAAAATTCTATACTCCTCTTTGCGTGTAAAATTTTGACGTTAAAATTGAAAAATTTCAACTATCATCATTTGGGGCTTTAAAAATTCAAATATTGCAAAAAAATACTTTTTAAATGACTTAATATATAACTTATCATGTACTTAAAGCAATAGAGTACTCATTTGATTTATAAGACTTGGCATAATTATTCAAAAGTCAAATTTATATGAGCCTGCGCCTAAAAATTGAGGTTTTTCAATGAAGGGGGGCCTTACATGAAGATGTGATATTTTCCACCAATTTTAAATTTGTGAAGCTTTTTGGTTATAAATAATCCTTACATATGTATTGAAAGTACTTTAAATGGAAAGAAAAGTTACAAATAACATATCATATTAGTTTAAAAGGGTCATGGGCCAACTAAGAGTGGAAAAAATTTGGGGTCAATTTAGGCCGTGCCACATATTTGCATTAAAAAATGCATATTGAGACTATAAGAAATAAAAATGTGTGTCTTTTTTATCATTTCTATACTCATGTGACATGATACAACAAATCTGAGCACAAAAAGACTCTTGCCATTAACTTTTCTTACAAGCAGTATGGGCTGATCCAAAGATTTTTGCCTTTTTAGGGAAAAACTTGCATGCAATTTATTCTCAACAGGCTTATATTTAAACCACTTGCTATCCTACAGAAGAAAAGAAAGATATTATGTGAAATGAAACAGGTACAATAGACATTGTAAAGTGCATTTGATACAAATTTAGTGAGGTCTTCAATATGGACATCAAATTTTATGTACCAAGCTCCCCACTATTGACTTCATCCAAACAAGGCGTTAGACAAGGGTCATTTATATAACACATTTTGCACATTTTGTCTGAGATAAACTTCTTTTCTGTAGATTCAGAGTTCATAAATAAGTAAAAGAAGTAGATAAAGGCATAGAAACACAAATATTGACACATGAAAACCTGCCAGATAGAAAGTCAGGATGCCATTTATGCATCAATATTGAAAAAGTTATAAAATGCCTATTTTGACCATAAAATGCCAAAATTGGTTATTTTTGCAGAAATTCTATAAAATAAAAGTTTAAATCCTTTAGTTTCATGCTATTTGACAAGTTGACACCATCAAATAATTTAGGGAAGTTGCCAGAGTACAAATTCTATATTTACAGATTTCACATCTTAGGGTATAAAAAGTGGACAAATCTTAAAAAGACTTGGTATGACCAAAGCTTAATGAATTATAACACTGCTTACAAAGTTTCATGACAATAGGATGTATATTATAGACATTAAGTAAAATTCTATACTCCTCTTTGCGTGTAAAATTTTGACGTTAAAATTGAAAAATTTCAACTATCATCATTTGGGGCTTTAAAAATTCAAATATTGCAAAAAAATACTTTTTAAATGACTTAATATATAACTTATCATGTACTTAAAGCAATAGAGTACTCATTTGATTTATAAGACTTGGCATAATTATTCAAAAGTCAAATTTATATGAGCCTGCGCCTAAAAATTGAGGTTTTTCAATGAAGGGGGGCCTTACATGAAGATGTGATATTTTCCACCAATTTTAAATTTGTGAAGCTTTTTGGTTATAAATAATCCTTACATATGTATTGAAAGTACTTTAAATGGAAAGAAAAGTTACAAATAACATATCATATTAGTTTAAAAGGGTCATGGGCCAACTAAGAGTGGAAAAAATTTGGGGTCAATTTAGGCCGTGCCACATATTTGCATTAAAAAATGCATATTGAGACTATAAGAAATAAAAATGTGTGTCTTTTTTATCATTTCTATACTCATGTGACATGATACAACAAATCTGAGCACAAAAAGACTCTTGCCATTAACTTTTCTTACAAGCAGTATGGGCTGATCCAAAGATTTTTGCCTTTTTAGGGAAAAACTTGCATGCAATTTATTCTCAACAGGCTTATATTTAAACCACTTGCTATCCTACAGAAGAAAAGAAAGATATTATGTGAAATGAAACAGGTACAATAGACATTGTAAAGTGCATTTGATACAAATTTAGTGAGGTCTTCAATATGGACATCAAATTTTATGTACCAAGCTCCCCACTATTGACTTCATCCAAACAAGGCGTTAGACAAGGGTCATTTATATAACACATTTTGCACATTTTGTCTGAGATAAACTTCTTTTCTGTAGATTCAGAGTTCATAAATAAGTAAAAGAAGTAGATAAAGGCATAGAAACACAAATATTGACACATGAAAACCTGCCAGATAGAAAGTCAGGATGCCATTTATGCATCAATATTGAAAAAGTTATAAAATGCCTATTTTGACCATAAAATGCCAAAATTGGTTATTTTTGCAGAAATTCTATAAAATAAAAGTTTAAATCCTTTAGTTTCATGCTATTTGACAAGTTGACACCATCAAATAATTTAGGGAAGTTGCCAGAGTACAAATTCTATATTTACAGATTTCACCTCTTAGGTCCGAGAACACAATTAATTCGTAGTGCATTTCTTTTAGAACATAAATGAAAATAAAAAAAATCCCACCTGCGCTTTCTCAAAGAAACTTTTACAGTGTGTTGTACTACTTTTGGGACAAATTATATCAAAATTATAGAAAACTTCATCGCCTCTAACTCAAAATATGGACAATTTTATGTTTAGGGCGTCTTGAAATCTTTTGACAGCTTCCGAAGTGCTCATTTTCAACCTTTTTCAGCTGGACCAAATCACTACTTTCCTTTAAAATTCTGGACCCAAATTTTTTTACAGTGTAATTTTATCCCCCTACTTGCAATTTGAGGCATTAAACATGGAGAAATAAATTTGGAAGAGGTATAAAAATTAATGGCAAGTAACCCACTGTCAACACTAGGGACTATATTTGTGAACAACGAAAATCAAGGGACGACAATGGTGGTCTCGGACCTAATAGGGTATAAAAAGTGGACAAATCTTAAAAAGACTTGGTATGACCAAAGCTTAATGAATTATAACACTGCTTACAAAGTTTCATGACAATAGGATGTATATTATAGACATTAAGTAAAATTCTATACTCCTCTTTGCGTGTAAAATTTTGACGTTAAAATTGAAAAATTTCAACTATCATCATTTGGGGCTTTAAAAATTCAAATATTGCAAAAAAATACTTTTTAAATGACTTAATATATAACTTATCATGTACTTAAAGCAATAGAGTACTCATTTGATTTATAAGACTTGGCATAATTATTCAAAAGTCAAATTTATATGAGCCTGCGCCTAAAAATTGAGGTTTTTCAATGAAGGGGGGCCTTACATGAAGATGTGATATTTTCCACCAATTTTAAATTTGTGAAGCTTTTTGGTTATAAATAATCCTTACATATGTATTGAAAGTACTTTAAATGGAAAGAAAAGTTACAAATAACATATCATATTAGTTTAAAAGGGTCATGGGCCAACTAAGAGTGGAAAAAATTTGGGGTCAATTTAGGCCGTGCCACATATTTGCATTAAAAAATGCATATTGAGACTATAAGAAATAAAAATGTGTGTCTTTTTTATCATTTCTATACTCATGTGACATGATACAACAAATCTGAGCACAAAAAGACTCTTGCCATTAACTTTTCTTACAAGCAGTATGGGCTGATCCAAAGATTTTTGCCTTTTTAGGGAAAAACTTGCATGCAATTTATTCTCAACAGGCTTATATTTAAACCACTTGCTATCCTACAGAAGAAAAGAAAGATATTATGTGAAATGAAACAGGTACAATAGACATTGTAAAGTGCATTTGATACAAATTTAGTGAGGTCTTCAATATGGACATCAAATTTTATGTACCAAGCTCCCCACTATTGACTTCATCCAAACAAGGCGTTAGACAAGGGTCATTTATATAACACATTTTGCACATTTTGTCTGAGATAAACTTCTTTTCTGTAGATTCAGAGTTCATAAATAAGTAAAAGAAGTAGATAAAGGCATAGAAACACAAATATTGACACATGAAAACCTGCCAGATAGAAAGTCAGGATGCCATTTATGCATCAATATTGAAAAAGTTATAAAATGCCTATTTTGACCATAAAATGCCAAAATTGGTTATTTTTGCAGAAATTCTATAAAATAAAAGTTTAAATCCTTTAGTTTCATGCTATTTGACAAGTTGACACCATCAAATAATTTAGGGAAGTTGCCAGAGTACAAATTCTATATTTACAGATTTCACCTCTTAGGGTATAAAAAGTGGACAAATCTTAAAAAGACTTGGTATGACCAAAGCTTAATGAATTATAACACTGCTTACAAAGTTTCATGACAATAGGATGTATATTATAGACATTAAGTAAAATTCTATACTCCTCTTTGCGTGTAAAATTTTGACGTTAAAATTGAAAAATTTCAACTATCATCATTTGGGGCTTTAAAAATTCAAATATTGCAAAAAAATACTTTTTAAATGACTTAATATATAACTTATCATGTACTTAAAGCAATAGAGTACTCATTTGATTTATAAGACTTGGCATAATTATTCAAAAGTCAAATTTATATGAGCCTGCGCCTAAAAATTGAGGTTTTTCAATGAAGGGGGGCCTTACATGAAGATGTGATATTTTCCACCAATTTTAAATTTGTGAAGCTTTTTGGTTATAAATAATCCTTACATATGTATTGAAAGTACTTTAAATGGAAAGAAAAGTTACAAATAACATATCATATTAGTTTAAAAGGGTCATGGGCCAACTAAGAGTGGAAAAAATTTGGGGTCAATTTAGGCCGTGCCACATATTTGCATTAAAAAATGCATATTGAGACTATAAGAAATAAAAATGTGTGTCTTTTTTATCATTTCTATACTCATGTGACATGATACAACAAATCTGAGCACAAAAAGACTCTTGCCATTAACTTTTCTTACAAGCAGTATGGGCTGATCCAAAGATTTTTGCCTTTTTAGGGAAAAACTTGCATGCAATTTATTCTCAACAGGCTTATATTTAAACCACTTGCTATCCTACAGAAGAAAAGAAAGATATTATGTGAAATGAAACAGGTACAATAGACATTGTAAAGTGCATTTGATACAAATTTAGTGAGGTCTTCAATATGGACATCAAATTTTATGTACCAAGCTCCCCACTATTGACTTCATCCAAACAAGGCGTTAGACAAGGGTCATTTATATAACACATTTTGCACATTTTGTCTGAGATAAACTTCTTTTCTGTAGATTCAGAGTTCATAAATAAGTAAAAGAAGTAGATAAAGGCATAGAAACACAAATATTGACACATGAAAACCTGCCAGATAGAAAGTCAGGATGCCATTTATGCATCAATATTGAAAAAGTTATAAAATGCCTATTTTGACCATAAAATGCCAAAATTGGTTATTTTTGCAGAAATTCTATAAAATAAAAGTTTAAATCCTTTAGTTTCATGCTATTTGACAAGTTGACACCATCAAATAATTTAGGGAAGTTGCCAGAGTACAAATTCTATATTTACAGATTTCACCTCTTAGGTCCGAGAACACAATTAATTCGTAGTGCATTTCTTTTAGAACATAAATGAAAATAAAAAAAATCCCACCTGCGCTTTCTCAAAGAAACTTTTACAGTGTGTTGTACTACTTTTGGGACAAATTATATCAAAATTATAGAAAACTTCATCGCCTCTAACTCAAAATATGGACAATTTTATGTTTAGGGCGTCTTGAAATCTTTTGACAGCTTCCGAAGTGCTCATTTTCAACCTTTTTCAGCTGGACCAAATCACTACTTTCCTTTAAAATTCTGGACCCAAATTTTTTTACAGTGTAATTTTATCCCCCTACTTGCAATTTGAGGCATTAAACATGGAGAAATAAATTTGGAAGAGGTATAAAAATTAATGGCAAGTAACCCACTGTCAACACTAGGGACTATATTTGTGAACAACGAAAATCAAGGGACGACAATGGTGGTCTCGGACCTAATAGGGTATAAAAAGTGGACAAATCTTAAAAAGACTTGGTATGACCAAAGCTTAATGAATTATAACACTGCTTACAAAGTTTCATGACAATAGGATGTATATTATAGACATTAAGTAAAATTCTATACTCCTCTTTGCGTGTAAAATTTTGACGTTAAAATTGAAAAATTTCAACTATCATCATTTGGGGCTTTAAAAATTCAAATATTGCAAAAAAATACTTTTTAAATGACTTAATATATAACTTATCATGTACTTAAAGCAATAGAGTACTCATTTGATTTATAAGACTTGGCATAATTATTCAAAAGTCAAATTTATATGAGCCTGCGCCTAAAAATTGAGGTTTTTCAATGAAGGGGGGCCTTACATGAAGATGTGATATTTTCCACCAATTTTAAATTTGTGAAGCTTTTTGGTTATAAATAATCCTTACATATGTATTGAAAGTACTTTAAATGGAAAGAAAAGTTACAAATAACATATCATATTAGTTTAAAAGGGTCATGGGCCAACTAAGAGTGGAAAAAATTTGGGGTCAATTTAGGCCGTGCCACATATTTGCATTAAAAAATGCATATTGAGACTATAAGAAATAAAAATGTGTGTCTTTTTTATCATTTCTATACTCATGTGACATGATACAACAAATCTGAGCACAAAAAGACTCTTGCCATTAACTTTTCTTACAAGCAGTATGGGCTGATCCAAAGATTTTTGCCTTTTTAGGGAAAAACTTGCATGCAATTTATTCTCAACAGGCTTATATTTAAACCACTTGCTATCCTACAGAAGAAAAGAAAGATATTATGTGAAATGAAACAGGTACAATAGACATTGTAAAGTGCATTTGATACAAATTTAGTGAGGTCTTCAATATGGACATCAAATTTTATGTACCAAGCTCCCCACTATTGACTTCATCCAAACAAGGCGTTAGACAAGGGTCATTTATATAACACATTTTGCACATTTTGTCTGAGATAAACTTCTTTTCTGTAGATTCAGAGTTCATAAATAAGTAAAAGAAGTAGATAAAGGCATAGAAACACAAATATTGACACATGAAAACCTGCCAGATAGAAAGTCAGGATGCCATTTATGCATCAATATTGAAAAAGTTATAAAATGCCTATTTTGACCATAAAATGCCAAAATTGGTTATTTTTGCAGAAATTCTATAAAATAAAAGTTTAAATCCTTTAGTTTCATGCTATTTGACAAGTTGACACCATCAAATAATTTAGGGAAGTTGCCAGAGTACAAATTCTATATTTACAGATTTCACCTCTTAGGTCCGAGAACACAATTAATTCGTAGTGCATTTCTTTTAGAACATAAATGAAAATAAAAAAAATCCCACCTGCGCTTTCTCAAAGAAACTTTTACAGTGTGTTGTACTACTTTTGGGACAAATTATATCAAAATTATAGAAAACTTCATCGCCTCTAACTCAAAATATGGACAATTTTATGTTTAGGGCGTCTTGAAATCTTTTGACAGCTTCCGAAGTGCTCATTTTCAACCTTTTTCAGCTGGACCAAATCACTACTTTCCTTTAAAATTCTGGACCCAAATTTTTTTACAGTGTAATTTTATCCCCCTACTTGCAATTTGAGGCATTAAACATGGAGAAATAAATTTGGAAGAGGTATAAAAATTAATGGCAAGTAACCCACTGTCAACACTAGGGACTATATTTGTGAACAACGAAAATCAAGGGACGACAATGGTGGTCTCGGACCTAATAGGGTATAAAAAGTGGACAAATCTTAAAAAGACTTGGTATGACCAAAGCTTAATGAATTATAACACTGCTTACAAAGTTTCATGACAATAGGATGTATATTATAGACATTAAGTAAAATTCTATACTCCTCTTTGCGTGTAAAATTTTGACGTTAAAATTGAAAAATTTCAACTATCATCATTTGGGGCTTTAAAAATTCAAATATTGCAAAAAAATACTTTTTAAATGACTTAATATATAACTTATCATGTACTTAAAGCAATAGAGTACTCATTTGATTTATAAGACTTGGCATAATTATTCAAAAGTCAAATTTATATGAGCCTGCGCCTAAAAATTGAGGTTTTTCAATGAAGGGGGGCCTTACATGAAGATGTGATATTTTCCACCAATTTTAAATTTGTGAAGCTTTTTGGTTATAAATAATCCTTACATATGTATTGAAAGTACTTTAAATGGAAAGAAAAGTTACAAATAACATATCATATTAGTTTAAAAGGGTCATGGGCCAACTAAGAGTGGAAAAAATTTGGGGTCAATTTAGGCCGTGCCACATATTTGCATTAAAAAATGCATATTGAGACTATAAGAAATAAAAATGTGTGTCTTTTTTATCATTTCTATACTCATGTGACATGATACAACAAATCTGAGCACAAAAAGACTCTTGCCATTAACTTTTCTTACAAGCAGTATGGGCTGATCCAAAGATTTTTGCCTTTTTAGGGAAAAACTTGCATGCAATTTATTCTCAACAGGCTTATATTTAAACCACTTGCTATCCTACAGAAGAAAAGAAAGATATTATGTGAAATGAAACAGGTACAATAGACATTGTAAAGTGCATTTGATACAAATTTAGTGAGGTCTTCAATATGGACATCAAATTTTATGTACCAAGCTCCCCACTATTGACTTCATCCAAACAAGGCGTTAGACAAGGGTCATTTATATAACACATTTTGCACATTTTGTCTGAGATAAACTTCTTTTCTGTAGATTCAGAGTTCATAAATAAGTAAAAGAAGTAGATAAAGGCATAGAAACACAAATATTGACACATGAAAACCTGCCAGATAGAAAGTCAGGATGCCATTTATGCATCAATATTGAAAAAGTTATAAAATGCCTATTTTGACCATAAAATGCCAAAATTGGTTATTTTTGCAGAAATTCTATAAAATAAAAGTTTAAATCCTTTAGTTTCATGCTATTTGACAAGTTGACACCATCAAATAATTTAGGGAAGTTGCCAGAGTACAAATTCTATATTTACAGATTTCACCTCTTAGGGTATAAAAAGTGGACAAATCTTAAAAAGACTTGGTATGACCAAAGCTTAATGAATTATAACACTGCTTACAAAGTTTCATGACAATAGGATGTATATTATAGACATTAAGTAAAATTCTATACTCCTCTTTGCGTGTAAAATTTTGACGTTAAAATTGAAAAATTTCAACTATCATCATTTGGGGCTTTAAAAATTCAAATATTGCAAAAAAATACTTTTTAAATGACTTAATATATAACTTATCATGTACTTAAAGCAATAGAGTACTCATTTGATTTATAAGACTTGGCATAATTATTCAAAAGTCAAATTTATATGAGCCTGCGCCTAAAAATTGAGGTTTTTCAATGAAGGGGGGCCTTACATGAAGATGTGATATTTTCCACCAATTTTAAATTTGTGAAGCTTTTTGGTTATAAATAATCCTTACATATGTATTGAAAGTACTTTAAATGGAAAGAAAAGTTACAAATAACATATCATATTAGTTTAAAAGGGTCATGGGCCAACTAAGAGTGGAAAAAATTTGGGGTCAATTTAGGCCGTGCCACATATTTGCATTAAAAAATGCATATTGAGACTATAAGAAATAAAAATGTGTGTCTTTTTTATCATTTCTATACTCATGTGACATGATACAACAAATCTGAGCACAAAAAGACTCTTGCCATTAACTTTTCTTACAAGCAGTATGGGCTGATCCAAAGATTTTTGCCTTTTTAGGGAAAAACTTGCATGCAATTTATTCTCAACAGGCTTATATTTAAACCACTTGCTATCCTACAGAAGAAAAGAAAGATATTATGTGAAATGAAACAGGTACAATAGACATTGTAAAGTGCATTTGATACAAATTTAGTGAGGTCTTCAATATGGACATCAAATTTTATGTACCAAGCTCCCCACTATTGACTTCATCCAAACAAGGCGTTAGACAAGGGTCATTTATATAACACATTTTGCACATTTTGTCTGAGATAAACTTCTTTTCTGTAGATTCAGAGTTCATAAATAAGTAAAAGAAGTAGATAAAGGCATAGAAACACAAATATTGACACATGAAAACCTGCCAGATAGAAAGTCAGGATGCCATTTATGCATCAATATTGAAAAAGTTATAAAATGCCTATTTTGACCATAAAATGCCAAAATTGGTTATTTTTGCAGAAATTCTATAAAATAAAAGTTTAAATCCTTTAGTTTCATGCTATTTGACAAGTTGACACCATCAAATAATTTAGGGAAGTTGCCAGAGTACAAATTCTATATTTACAGATTTCACCTCTTAGGGTATAAAAAGTGGACAAATCTTAAAAAGACTTGGTATGACCAAAGCTTAATGAATTATAACACTGCTTACAAAGTTTCATGACAATAGGATGTATATTATAGACATTAAGTAAAATTCTATACTCCTCTTTGCGTGTAAAATTTTGACGTTAAAATTGAAAAATTTCAACTATCATCATTTGGGGCTTTAAAAATTCAAATATTGCAAAAAAATACTTTTTAAATGACTTAATATATAACTTATCATGTACTTAAAGCAATAGAGTACTCATTTGATTTATAAGACTTGGCATAATTATTCAAAAGTCAAATTTATATGAGCCTGCGCCTAAAAATTGAGGTTTTTCAATGAAGGGGGGCCTTACATGAAGATGTGATATTTTCCACCAATTTTAAATTTGTGAAGCTTTTTGGTTATAAATAATCCTTACATATGTATTGAAAGTACTTTAAATGGAAAGAAAAGTTACAAATAACATATCATATTAGTTTAAAAGGGTCATGGGCCAACTAAGAGTGGAAAAAATTTGGGGTCAATTTAGGCCGTGCCACATATTTGCATTAAAAAATGCATATTGAGACTATAAGAAATAAAAATGTGTGTCTTTTTTATCATTTCTATACTCATGTGACATGATACAACAAATCTGAGCACAAAAAGACTCTTGCCATTAACTTTTCTTACAAGCAGTATGGGCTGATCCAAAGATTTTTGCCTTTTTAGGGAAAAACTTGCATGCAATTTATTCTCAACAGGCTTATATTTAAACCACTTGCTATCCTACAGAAGAAAAGAAAGATATTATGTGAAATGAAACAGGTACAATAGACATTGTAAAGTGCATTTGATACAAATTTAGTGAGGTCTTCAATATGGACATCAAATTTTATGTACCAAGCTCCCCACTATTGACTTCATCCAAACAAGGCGTTAGACAAGGGTCATTTATATAACACATTTTGCACATTTTGTCTGAGATAAACTTCTTTTCTGTAGATTCAGAGTTCATAAATAAGTAAAAGAAGTAGATAAAGGCATAGAAACACAAATATTGACACATGAAAACCTGCCAGATAGAAAGTCAGGATGCCATTTATGCATCAATATTGAAAAAGTTATAAAATGCCTATTTTGACCATAAAATGCCAAAATTGGTTATTTTTGCAGAAATTCTATAAAATAAAAGTTTAAATCCTTTAGTTTCATGCTATTTGACAAGTTGACACCATCAAATAATTTAGGGAAGTTGCCAGAGTACAAATTCTATATTTACAGATTTCACCTCTTAGGTCCGAGAACACAATTAATTCGTAGTGCATTTCTTTTAGAACATAAATGAAAATAAAAAAAATCCCACCTGCGCTTTCTCAAAGAAACTTTTACAGTGTGTTGTACTACTTTTGGGACAAATTATATCAAAATTATAGAAAACTTCATCGCCTCTAACTCAAAATATGGACAATTTTATGTTTAGGGCGTCTTGAAATCTTTTGACAGCTTCCGAAGTGCTCATTTTCAACCTTTTTCAGCTGGACCAAATCACTACTTTCCTTTAAAATTCTGGACCCAAATTTTTTTACAGTGTAATTTTATCCCCCTACTTGCAATTTGAGGCATTAAACATGGAGAAATAAATTTGGAAGAGGTATAAAAATTAATGGCAAGTAACCCACTGTCAACACTAGGGACTATATTTGTGAACAACGAAAATCAAGGGACGACAATGGTGGTCTCGGACCTAATAGGGTATAAAAAGTGGACAAATCTTAAAAAGACTTGGTATGACCAAAGCTTAATGAATTATAACACTGCTTACAAAGTTTCATGACAATAGGATGTATATTATAGACATTAAGTAAAATTCTATACTCCTCTTTGCGTGTAAAATTTTGACGTTAAAATTGAAAAATTTCAACTATCATCATTTGGGGCTTTAAAAATTCAAATATTGCAAAAAAATACTTTTTAAATGACTTAATATATAACTTATCATGTACTTAAAGCAATAGAGTACTCATTTGATTTATAAGACTTGGCATAATTATTCAAAAGTCAAATTTATATGAGCCTGCGCCTAAAAATTGAGGTTTTTCAATGAAGGGGGGCCTTACATGAAGATGTGATATTTTCCACCAATTTTAAATTTGTGAAGCTTTTTGGTTATAAATAATCCTTACATATGTATTGAAAGTACTTTAAATGGAAAGAAAAGTTACAAATAACATATCATATTAGTTTAAAAGGGTCATGGGCCAACTAAGAGTGGAAAAAATTTGGGGTCAATTTAGGCCGTGCCACATATTTGCATTAAAAAATGCATATTGAGACTATAAGAAATAAAAATGTGTGTCTTTTTTATCATTTCTATACTCATGTGACATGATACAACAAATCTGAGCACAAAAAGACTCTTGCCATTAACTTTTCTTACAAGCAGTATGGGCTGATCCAAAGATTTTTGCCTTTTTAGGGAAAAACTTGCATGCAATTTATTCTCAACAGGCTTATATTTAAACCACTTGCTATCCTACAGAAGAAAAGAAAGATATTATGTGAAATGAAACAGGTACAATAGACATTGTAAAGTGCATTTGATACAAATTTAGTGAGGTCTTCAATATGGACATCAAATTTTATGTACCAAGCTCCCCACTATTGACTTCATCCAAACAAGGCGTTAGACAAGGGTCATTTATATAACACATTTTGCACATTTTGTCTGAGATAAACTTCTTTTCTGTAGATTCAGAGTTCATAAATAAGTAAAAGAAGTAGATAAAGGCATAGAAACACAAATATTGACACATGAAAACCTGCCAGATAGAAAGTCAGGATGCCATTTATGCATCAATATTGAAAAAGTTATAAAATGCCTATTTTGACCATAAAATGCCAAAATTGGTTATTTTTGCAGAAATTCTATAAAATAAAAGTTTAAATCCTTTAGTTTCATGCTATTTGACAAGTTGACACCATCAAATAATTTAGGGAAGTTGCCAGAGTACAAATTCTATATTTACAGATTTCACCTCTTAGGTCCGAGAACACAATTAATTCGTAGTGCATTTCTTTTAGAACATAAATGAAAATAAAAAAAATCCCACCTGCGCTTTCTCAAAGAAACTTTTACAGTGTGTTGTACTACTTTTGGGACAAATTATATCAAAATTATAGAAAACTTCATCGCCTCTAACTCAAAATATGGACAATTTTATGTTTAGGGCGTCTTGAAATCTTTTGACAGCTTCCGAAGTGCTCATTTTCAACCTTTTTCAGCTGGACCAAATCACTACTTTCCTTTAAAATTCTGGACCCAAATTTTTTTACAGTGTAATTTTATCCCCCTACTTGCAATTTGAGGCATTAAACATGGAGAAATAAATTTGGAAGAGGTATAAAAATTAATGGCAAGTAACCCACTGTCAACACTAGGGACTATATTTGTGAACAACGAAAATCAAGGGACGACAATGGTGGTCTCGGACCTAATAGGGTATAAAAAGTGGACAAATCTTAAAAAGACTTGGTATGACCAAAGCTTAATGAATTATAACACTGCTTACAAAGTTTCATGACAATAGGATGTATATTATAGACATTAAGTAAAATTCTATACTCCTCTTTGCGTGTAAAATTTTGACGTTAAAATTGAAAAATTTCAACTACCATCATTTGGGGCTTTAAAAATTCAAATATTGCAAAAAAATACTTTTTAAATGACTTAATATATAACTTATCATGTACTTAAAGCAATAGAGTACTCATTTGATTTATAAGACTTGGCATAATTATTCAAAAGTCAAATTTATATGAGCCTGCGCCTAAAAATTGAGGTTTTTCAATGAAGGGGGGCCTTACATGAAGATGTGATATTTTCCACCAATTTTAAATTTGTGAAGCTTTTTGGTTATAAATAATCCTTACATATGTATTGAAAGTACTTTAAATGGAAAGAAAAGTTACAAATAACATATCATATTAGTTTAAAAGGGTCATGGGCCAACTAAGAGTGGAAAAAATTTGGGGTCAATTTAGGCCGTGCCACATATTTGCATTAAAAAATGCATATTGAGACTATAAGAAATAAAAATGTGTGTCTTTTTTATCATTTCTATACTCATGTGACATGATACAACAAATCTGAGCACAAAAAGACTCTTGCCATTAACTTTTCTTACAAGCAGTATGGGCTGATCCAAAGATTTTTGCCTTTTTAGGGAAAAACTTGCATGCAATTTATTCTCAACAGGCTTATATTTAAACCACTTGCTATCCTACAGAAGAAAAGAAAGATATTATGTGAAATGAAACAGGTACAATAGACATTGTAAAGTGCATTTGATACAAATTTAGTGAGGTCTTCAATATGGACATCAAATTTTATGTACCAAGCTCCCCACTATTGACTTCATCCAAACAAGGCGTTAGACAAGGGTCATTTATATAACACATTTTGCACATTTTGTCTGAGATAAACTTCTTTTCTGTAGATTCAGAGTTCATAAATAAGTAAAAGAAGTAGATAAAGGCATAGAAACACAAATATTGACACATGAAAACCTGCCAGATAGAAAGTCAGGATGCCATTTATGCATCAATATTGAAAAAGTTATAAAATGCCTATTTTGACCATAAAATGCCAAAATTGGTTATTTTTGCAGAAATTCTATAAAATAAAAGTTTAAATCCTTTAGTTTCATGCTATTTGACAAGTTGACACCATCAAATAATTTAGGGAAGTTGCCAGAGTACAAATTCTATATTTACAGATTTCACCTCTTAGGTCCGAGAACACAATTAATTCGTAGTGCATTTCTTTTAGAACATAAATGAAAATAAAAAAAATCCCACCTGCGCTTTCTCAAAGAAACTTTTACAGTGTGTTGTACTACTTTTGGGACAAATTATATCAAAATTATAGAAAACTTCATCGCCTCTAACTCAAAATATGGACAATTTTATGTTTAGGGCGTCTTGAAATCTTTTGACAGCTTCCGAAGTGCTCATTTTCAACCTTTTTCAGCTGGACCAAATCACTACTTTCCTTTAAAATTCTGGACCCAAATTTTTTTACAGTGTAATTTTATCCCCCTACTTGCAATTTGAGGCATTAAACATGGAGAAATAAATTTGGAAGAGGTATAAAAATTAATGGCAAGTAACCCACTGTCAACACTAGGGACTATATTTGTGAACAACGAAAATCAAGGGACGACAATGGTGGTCTCGGACCTAATAGGGTATAAAAAGTGGACAAATCTTAAAAAGACTTGGTATGACCAAAGCTTAATGAATTATAACACTGCTTACAAAGTTTCATGACAATAGGATGTATATTATAGACATTAAGTAAAATTCTATACTCCTCTTTGCGTGTAAAATTTTGACGTTAAAATTGAAAAATTTCAACTACCATCATTTGGGGCTTTAAAAATTCAAATATTGCAAAAAAATACTTTTTAAATGACTTAATATATAACTTATCATGTACTTAAAGCAATAGAGTACTCATTTGATTTATAAGACTTGGCATAATTATTCAAAAGTCAAATTTATATGAGCCTGCGCCTAAAAATTGAGGTTTTTCAATGAAGGGGGGCCTTACATGAAGATGTGATATTTTCCACCAATTTTAAATTTGTGAAGCTTTTTGGTTATAAATAATCCTTACATATGTATTGAAAGTACTTTAAATGGAAAGAAAAGTTACAAATAACATATCATATTAGTTTAAAAGGGTCATGGGCCAACTAAGAGTGGAAAAAATTTGGGGTCAATTTAGGCCGTGCCACATATTTGCATTAAAAAATGCATATTGAGACTATAAGAAATAAAAATGTGTGTCTTTTTTATCATTTCTATACTCATGTGACATGATACAACAAATCTGAGCACAAAAAGACTCTTGCCATTAACTTTTCTTACAAGCAGTATGGGCTGATCCAAAGATTTTTGCCTTTTTAGGGAAAAACTTGCATGCAATTTATTCTCAACAGGCTTATATTTAAACCACTTGCTATCCTACAGAAGAAAAGAAAGATATTATGTGAAATGAAACAGGTACAATAGACATTGTAAAGTGCATTTGATACAAATTTAGTGAGGTCTTCAATATGGACATCAAATTTTATGTACCAAGCTCCCCACTATTGACTTCATCCAAACAAGGCGTTAGACAAGGGTCATTTATATAACACATTTTGCACATTTTGTCTGAGATAAACTTCTTTTCTGTAGATTCAGAGTTCATAAATAAGTAAAAGAAGTAGATAAAGGCATAGAAACACAAATATTGACACATGAAAACCTGCCAGATAGAAAGTCAGGATGCCATTTATGCATCAATATTGAAAAAGTTATAAAATGCCTATTTTGACCATAAAATGCCAAAATTGGTTATTTTTGCAGAAATTCTATAAAATAAAAGTTTAAATCCTTTAGTTTCATGCTATTTGACAAGTTGACACCATCAAATAATTTAGGGAAGTTGCCAGAGTACAAATTCTATATTTACAGATTTCACCTCTTAGGTCCGAGAACACAATTAATTCGTAGTGCATTTCTTTTAGAACATAAATGAAAATAAAAAAAATCCCACCTGCGCTTTCTCAAAGAAACTTTTACAGTGTGTTGTACTACTTTTGGGACAAATTATATCAAAATTATAGAAAACTTCATCGCCTCTAACTCAAAATATGGACAATTTTATGTTTAGGGCGTCTTGAAATCTTTTGACAGCTTCCGAAGTGCTCATTTTCAACCTTTTTCAGCTGGACCAAATCACTACTTTCCTTTAAAATTCTGGACCCAAATTTTTTTACAGTGTAATTTTATCCCCCTACTTGCAATTTGAGGCATTAAACATGGAGAAATAAATTTGGAAGAGGTATAAAAATTAATGGCAAGTAACCCACTGTCAACACTAGGGACTATATTTGTGAACAACGAAAATCAAGGGACGACAATGGTGGTCTCGGACCTAATAGGGTATAAAAAGTGGACAAATCTTAAAAAGACTTGGTATGACCAAAGCTTAATGAATTATAACACTGCTTACAAAGTTTCATGACAATAGGATGTATATTATAGACATTAAGTAAAATTCTATACTCCTCTTTGCGTGTAAAATTTTGACGTTAAAATTGAAAAATTTCAACTATCATCATTTGGGGCTTTAAAAATTCAAATATTGCAAAAAAATACTTTTTAAATGACTTAATATATAACTTATCATGTACTTAAAGCAATAGAGTACTCATTTGATTTATAAGACTTGGCATAATTATTCAAAAGTCAAATTTATATGAGCCTGCGCCTAAAAATTGAGGTTTTTCAATGAAGGGGGGCCTTACATGAAGATGTGATATTTTCCACCAATTTTAAATTTGTGAAGCTTTTTGGTTATAAATAATCCTTACATATGTATTGAAAGTACTTTAAATGGAAAGAAAAGTTACAAATAACATATCATATTAGTTTAAAAGGGTCATGGGCCAACTAAGAGTGGAAAAAATTTGGGGTCAATTTAGGCCGTGCCACATATTTGCATTAAAAAATGCATATTGAGACTATAAGAAATAAAAATGTGTGTCTTTTTTATCATTTCTATACTCATGTGACATGATACAACAAATCTGAGCACAAAAAGACTCTTGCCATTAACTTTTCTTACAAGCAGTATGGGCTGATCCAAAGATTTTTGCCTTTTTAGGGAAAAACTTGCATGCAATTTATTCTCAACAGGCTTATATTTAAACCACTTGCTATCCTACAGAAGAAAAGAAAGATATTATGTGAAATGAAACAGGTACAATAGACATTGTAAAGTGCATTTGATACAAATTTAGTGAGGTCTTCAATATGGACATCAAATTTTATGTACCAAGCTCCCCACTATTGACTTCATCCAAACAAGGCGTTAGACAAGGGTCATTTATATAACACATTTTGCACATTTTGTCTGAGATAAACTTCTTTTCTGTAGATTCAGAGTTCATAAATAAGTAAAAGAAGTAGATAAAGGCATAGAAACACAAATATTGACACATGAAAACCTGCCAGATAGAAAGTCAGGATGCCATTTATGCATCAATATTGAAAAAGTTATAAAATGCCTATTTTGACCATAAAATGCCAAAATTGGTTATTTTTGCAGAAATTCTATAAAATAAAAGTTTAAATCCTTTAGTTTCATGCTATTTGACAAGTTGACACCATCAAATAATTTAGGGAAGTTGCCAGAGTACAAATTCTATATTTACAGATTTCACCTCTTAGGTCCGAGAACACAATTAATTCGTAGTGCATTTCTTTTAGAACATAAATGAAAATAAAAAAAATCCCACCTGCGCTTTCTCAAAGAAACTTTTACAGTGTGTTGTACTACTTTTGGGACAAATTATATCAAAATTATAGAAAACTTCATCGCCTCTAACTCAAAATATGGACAATTTTATGTTTAGGGCGTCTTGAAATCTTTTGACAGCTTCCGAAGTGCTCATTTTCAACCTTTTTCAGCTGGACCAAATCACTACTTTCCTTTAAAATTCTGGACCCAAATTTTTTTACAGTGTAATTTTATCCCCCTACTTGCAATTTGAGGCATTAAACATGGAGAAATAAATTTGGAAGAGGTATAAAAATTAATGGCAAGTAACCCACTGTCAACACTAGGGACTATATTTGTGAACAACGAAAATCAAGGGACGACAATGGTGGTCTCGGACCTAATAGGGTATAAAAAGTGGACAAATCTTAAAAAGACTTGGTATGACCAAAGCTTAATGAATTATAACACTGCTTACAAAGTTTCATGACAATAGGATGTATATTATAGACATTAAGTAAAATTCTATACTCCTCTTTGCGTGTAAAATTTTGACGTTAAAATTGAAAAATTTCAACTATCATCATTTGGGGCTTTAAAAATTCAAATATTGCAAAAAAATACTTTTTAAATGACTTAATATATAACTTATCAAGTACTTAAAGCAATAGAGTACTCATTTGATTTATAAGACTTGGCATAATTATTCAAAAGTCAAATTTATATGAGCCTGCGCCTAAAAATTGAGGTTTTTCAATGAAGGGGGGCCTTACATGAAGATGTGATATTTTCCACCAATTTTAAATTTGTGAAGCTTTTTGGTTATAAATAATCCTTACATATGTATTGAAAGTACTTTAAATGGAAAGAAAAGTTACAAATAACATATCATATTAGTTTAAAAGGGTCATGGGCCAACTAAGAGTGGAAAAAATTTGGGGTCAATTTAGGCCGTGCCACATATTTGCATTAAAAAATGCATATTGAGACTATAAGAAATAAAAATGTGTGTCTTTTTTATCATTTCTATACTCATGTGACATGATACAACAAATCTGAGCACAAAAAGACTCTTGCCATTAACTTTTCTTACAAGCAGTATGGGCTGATCCAAAGATTTTTGCCTTTTTAGGGAAAAACTTGCATGCAATTTATTCTCAACAGGCTTATATTTAAACCACTTGCTATCCTACAGAAGAAAAGAAAGATATTATGTGAAATGAAACAGGTACAATAGACATTGTAAAGTGCATTTGATACAAATTTAGTGAGGTCTTCAATATGGACATCAAATTTTATGTACCAAGCTCCCCACTATTGACTTCATCCAAACAAGGCGTTAGACAAGGGTCATTTATATAACACATTTTGCACATTTTGTCTGAGATAAACTTCTTTTCTGTAGATTCAGAGTTCATAAATAAGTAAAAGAAGTAGATAAAGGCATAGAAACACAAATATTGACACATGAAAACCTGCCAGATAGAAAGTCAGGATGCCATTTATGCATCAATATTGAAAAAGTTATAAAATGCCTATTTTGACCATAAAATGCCAAAATTGGTTATTTTTGCAGAAATTCTATAAAATAAAAGTTTAAATCCTTTAGTTTCATGCTATTTGACAAGTTGACACCATCAAATAATTTAGGGAAGTTGCCAGAGTACAAATTCTATATTTACAGATTTCACCTCTTAGGTCCGAGAACACAATTAATTCGTAGTGCATTTCTTTTAGAACATAAATGAAAATAAAAAAAATCCCACCTGCGCTTTCTCAAAGAAACTTTTACAGTGTGTTGTACTACTTTTGGGACAAATTATATCAAAATTATAGAAAACTTCATCGCCTCTAACTCAAAATATGGACAATTTTATGTTTAGGGCGTCTTGAAATCTTTTGACAGCTTCCGAAGTGCTCATTTTCAACCTTTTTCAGCTGGACCAAATCACTACTTTCCTTTAAAATTCTGGACCCAAATTTTTTTACAGTGTAATTTTATCCCCCTACTTGCAATTTGAGGCATTAAACATGGAGAAATAAATTTGGAAGAGGTATAAAAATTAATGGCAAGTAACCCACTGTCAACACTAGGGACTATATTTGTGAACAACGAAAATCAAGGGACGACAATGGTGGTCTCGGACCTAATAGGGTATAAAAAGTGGACAAATCTTAAAAAGACTTGGTATGACCAAAGCTTAATGAATTATAACACTGCTTACAAAGTTTCATGACAATAGGATGTATATTATAGACATTAAGTAAAATTCTATACTCCTCTTTGCGTGTAAAATTTTGACGTTAAAATTGAAAAATTTCAACTATCATCATTTGGGGCTTTAAAAATTCAAATATTGCAAAAAAATACTTTTTAAATGACTTAATATATAACTTATCATGTACTTAAAGCAATAGAGTACTCATTTGATTTATAAGACTTGGCATAATTATTCAAAAGTCAAATTTATATGAGCCTGCGCCTAAAAATTGAGGTTTTTCAATGAAGGGGGGCCTTACATGAAGATGTGATATTTTCCACCAATTTTAAATTTGTGAAGCTTTTTGGTTATAAATAATCCTTACATATGTATTGAAAGTACTTTAAATGGAAAGAAAAGTTACAAATAACATATCATATTAGTTTAAAAGGGTCATGGGCCAACTAAGAGTGGAAAAAATTTGGGGTCAATTTAGGCCGTGCCACATATTTGCATTAAAAAATGCATATTGAGACTATAAGAAATAAAAATGTGTGTCTTTTTTATCATTTCTATACTCATGTGACATGATACAACAAATCTGAGCACAAAAAGACTCTTGCCATTAACTTTTCTTACAAGCAGTATGGGCTGATCCAAAGATTTTTGCCTTTTTAGGGAAAAACTTGCATGCAATTTATTCTCAACAGGCTTATATTTAAACCACTTGCTATCCTACAGAAGAAAAGAAAGATATTATGTGAAATGAAACAGGTACAATAGACATTGTAAAGTGCATTTGATACAAATTTAGTGAGGTCTTCAATATGGACATCAAATTTTATGTACCAAGCTCCCCACTATTGACTTCATCCAAACAAGGCGTTAGACAAGGGTCATTTATATAACACATTTTGCACATTTTGTCTGAGATAAACTTCTTTTCTGTAGATTCAGAGTTCATAAATAAGTAAAAGAAGTAGATAAAGGCATAGAAACACAAATATTGACACATGAAAACCTGCCAGATAGAAAGTCAGGATGCCATTTATGCATCAATATTGAAAAAGTTATAAAATGCCTATTTTGACCATAAAATGCCAAAATTGGTTATTTTTGCAGAAATTCTATAAAATAAAAGTTTAAATCCTTTAGTTTCATGCTATTTGACAAGTTGACACCATCAAATAATTTAGGGAAGTTGCCAGAGTACAAATTCTATATTTACAGATTTCACCTCTTAGGTCCGAGAACACAATTAATTCGTAGTGCATTTCTTTTAGAACATAAATGAAAATAAAAAAAATCCCACCTGCGCTTTCTCAAAGAAACTTTTACAGTGTGTTGTACTACTTTTGGGACAAATTATATCAAAATTATAGAAAACTTCATCGCCTCTAACTCAAAATATGGACAATTTTATGTTTAGGGCGTCTTGAAATCTTTTGACAGCTTCCGAAGTGCTCATTTTCAACCTTTTTCAGCTGGACCAAATCACTACTTTCCTTTAAAATTCTGGACCCAAATTTTTTTACAGTGTAATTTTATCCCCCTACTTGCAATTTGAGGCATTAAACATGGAGAAATAAATTTGGAAGAGGTATAAAAATTAATGGCAAGTAACCCACTGTCAACACTAGGGACTATATTTGTGAACAACGAAAATCAAGGGACGACAATGGTGGTCTCGGACCTAATAGGGTATAAAAAGTGGACAAATCTTAAAAAGACTTGGTATGACCAAAGCTTAATGAATTATAACACTGCTTACAAAGTTTCATGACAATAGGATGTATATTATAGACATTAAGTAAAATTCTATACTCCTCTTTGCGTGTAAAATTTTGACGTTAAAATTGAAAAATTTCAACTATCATCATTTGGGGCTTTAAAAATTCAAATATTGCAAAAAAATACTTTTTAAATGACTTAATATATAACTTATCATGTACTTAAAGCAATAGAGTACTCATTTGATTTATAAGACTTGGCATAATTATTCAAAAGTCAAATTTATATGAGCCTGCGCCTAAAAATTGAGGTTTTTCAATGAAGGGGGGCCTTACATGAAGATGTGATATTTTCCACCAATTTTAAATTTGTGAAGCTTTTTGGTTATAAATAATCCTTACATATGTATTGAAAGTACTTTAAATGGAAAGAAAAGTTACAAATAACATATCATATTAGTTTAAAAGGGTCATGGGCCAACTAAGAGTGGAAAAAATTTGGGGTCAATTTAGGCCGTGCCACATATTTGCATTAAAAAATGCATATTGAGACTATAAGAAATAAAAATGTGTGTCTTTTTTATCATTTCTATACTCATGTGACATGATACAACAAATCTGAGCACAAAAAGACTCTTGCCATTAACTTTTCTTACAAGCAGTATGGGCTGATCCAAAGATTTTTGCCTTTTTAGGGAAAAACTTGCATGCAATTTATTCTCAACAGGCTTATATTTAAACCACTTGCTATCCTACAGAAGAAAAGAAAGATATTATGTGAAATGAAACAGGTACAATAGACATTGTAAAGTGCATTTGATACAAATTTAGTGAGGTCTTCAATATGGACATCAAATTTTATGTACCAAGCTCCCCACTATTGACTTCATCCAAACAAGGCGTTAGACAAGGGTCATTTATATAACACATTTTGCACATTTTGTCTGAGATAAACTTCTTTTCTGTAGATTCAGAGTTCATAAATAAGTAAAAGAAGTAGATAAAGGCATAGAAACACAAATATTGACACATGAAAACCTGCCAGATAGAAAGTCAGGATGCCATTTATGCATCAATATTGAAAAAGTTATAAAATGCCTATTTTGACCATAAAATGCCAAAATTGGTTATTTTTGCAGAAATTCTATAAAATAAAAGTTTAAATCCTTTAGTTTCATGCTATTTGACAAGTTGACACCATCAAATAATTTAGGGAAGTTGCCAGAGTACAAATTCTATATTTACAGATTTCACCTCTTAGGTCCGAGAACACAATTAATTCGTAGTGCATTTCTTTTAGAACATAAATGAAAATAAAAAAAATCCCACCTGCGCTTTCTCAAAGAAACTTTTACAGTGTGTTGTACTACTTTTGGGACAAATTATATCAAAATTATAGAAAACTTCATCGCCTCTAACTCAAAATATGGACAATTTTATGTTTAGGGCGTCTTGAAATCTTTTGACAGCTTCCGAAGTGCTCATTTTCAACCTTTTTCAGCTGGACCAAATCACTACTTTCCTTTAAAATTCTGGACCCAAATTTTTTTACAGTGTAATTTTATCCCCCTACTTGCAATTTGAGGCATTAAACATGGAGAAATAAATTTGGAAGAGGTATAAAAATTAATGGCAAGTAACCCACTGTCAACACTAGGGACTATATTTGTGAACAACGAAAATCAAGGGACGACAATGGTGGTCTCGGACCTAATAGGGTATAAAAAGTGGACAAATCTTAAAAAGACTTGGTATGACCAAAGCTTAATGAATTATAACACTGCTTACAAAGTTTCATGACAATAGGATGTATATTATAGACATTAAGTAAAATTCTATACTCCTCTTTGCGTGTAAAATTTTGACGTTAAAATTGAAAAATTTCAACTATCATCATTTGGGGCTTTAAAAATTCAAATATTGCAAAAAAATACTTTTTAAATGACTTAATATATAACTTATCATGTACTTAAAGCAATAGAGTACTCATTTGATTTATAAGACTTGGCATAATTATTCAAAAGTCAAATTTATATGAGCCTGCGCCTAAAAATTGAGGTTTTTCAATGAAGGGGGGCCTTACATGAAGATGT
The DNA here is from genome assembly GCF_963676685.1 of Mytilus edulis. NCBI lineage: Eukaryota > Metazoa > Mollusca > Bivalvia > Mytilida > Mytilidae > Mytilus > Mytilus edulis. The sequence goes on along the minus strand of NC_092344.1, from coordinate 32,621,187 downwards.
GATATTTTCCACCAATTTTAAATTTGTGAAGCTTTTTGGTTATAAATAATCCTTACATATGTATTGAAAGTACTTTAAATGGAAAGAAAAGTTACAAATAACATATCATATTAGTTTAAAAGGGTCATGGGCCAACTAAGAGTGGAAAAAATTTGGGGTCAATTTAGGCCGTGCCACATATTTGCATTAAAAAATGCATATTGAGACTATAAGAAATAAAAATGTGTGTCTTTTTTATCATTTCTATACTCATGTGACATGATACAACAAATCTGAGCACAAAAAGACTCTTGCCATTAACTTTTCTTACAAGCAGTATGGGCTGATCCAAAGATTTTTGCCTTTTTAGGGAAAAACTTGCATGCAATTTATTCTCAACAGGCTTATATTTAAACCACTTGCTATCCTACAGAAGAAAAGAAAGATATTATGTGAAATGAAACAGGTACAATAGACATTGTAAAGTGCATTTGATACAAATTTAGTGAGGTCTTCAATATGGACATCAAATTTTATGTACCAAGCTCCCCACTATTGACTTCATCCAAACAAGGCGTTAGACAAGGGTCATTTATATAACACATTTTGCACATTTTGTCTGAGATAAACTTCTTTTCTGTAGATTCAGAGTTCATAAATAAGTAAAAGAAGTAGATAAAGGCATAGAAACACAAATATTGACACATGAAAACCTGCCAGATAGAAAGTCAGGATGCCATTTATGCATCAATATTGAAAAAGTTATAAAATGCCTATTTTGACCATAAAATGCCAAAATTGGTTATTTTTGCAGAAATTCTATAAAATAAAAGTTTAAATCCTTTAGTTTCATGCTATTTGACAAGTTGACACCATCAAATAATTTAGGGAAGTTGCCAGAGTACAAATTCTATATTTACAGATTTCACCTCTTAGGGTATAAAAAGTGGACAAATCTTAAAAAGACTTGGTATGACCAAAGCTTAATGAATTATAACACTGCTTACAAAGTTTCATGACAATAGGATGTATATTATAGACATTAAGTAAAATTCTATACTCCTCTTTGCGTGTAAAATTTTGACGTTAAAATTGAAAAATTTCAACTATCATCATTTGGGGCTTTAAAAATTCAAATATTGCAAAAAAATACTTTTTAAATGACTTAATATATAACTTATCATGTACTTAAAGCAATAGAGTACTCATTTGATTTATAAGACTTGGCATAATTATTCAAAAGTCAAATTTATATGAGCCTGCGCCTAAAAATTGAGGTTTTTCAATGAAGGGGGGCCTTACATGAAGATGTGATATTTTCCACCAATTTTAAATTTGTGAAGCTTTTTGGTTATAAATAATCCTTACATATGTATTGAAAGTACTTTAAATGGAAAGAAAAGTTACAAATAACATATCATATTAGTTTAAAAGGGTCATGGGCCAACTAAGAGTGGAAAAAATTTGGGGTCAATTTAGGCCGTGCCACATATTTGCATTAAAAAATGCATATTGAGACTATAAGAAATAAAAATGTGTGTCTTTTTTATCATTTCTATACTCATGTGACATGATACAACAAATCTGAGCACAAAAAGACTCTTGCCATTAACTTTTCTTACAAGCAGTATGGGCTGATCCAAAGATTTTTGCCTTTTTAGGGAAAAACTTGCATGCAATTTATTCTCAACAGGCTTATATTTAAACCACTTGCTATCCTACAGAAGAAAAGAAAGATATTATGTGAAATGAAACAGGTACAATAGACATTGTAAAGTGCATTTGATACAAATTTAGTGAGGTCTTCAATATGGACATCAAATTTTATGTACCAAGCTCCCCACTATTGACTTCATCCAAACAAGGCGTTAGACAAGGGTCATTTATATAACACATTTTGCACATTTTGTCTGAGATAAACTTCTTTTCTGTAGATTCAGAGTTCATAAATAAGTAAAAGAAGTAGATAAAGGCATAGAAACACAAATATTGACACATGAAAACCTGCCAGATAGAAAGTCAGGATGCCATTTATGCATCAATATTGAAAAAGTTATAAAATGCCTATTTTGACCATAAAATGCCAAAATTGGTTATTTTTGCAGAAATTCTATAAAATAAAAGTTTAAATCCTTTAGTTTCATGCTATTTGACAAGTTGACACCATCAAATAATTTAGGGAAGTTGCCAGAGTACAAATTCTATATTTACAGATTTCACCTCTTAGGTCCGAGAACACAATTAATTCGTAGTGCATTTCTTTTAGAACATAAATGAAAATAAAAAAAATCCCACCTGCGCTTTCTCAAAGAAACTTTTACAGTGTGTTGTACTACTTTTGGGACAAATTATATCAAAATTATAGAAAACTTCATCGCCTCTAACTCAAAATATGGACAATTTTATGTTTAGGGCGTCTTGAAATCTTTTGACAGCTTCCGAAGTGCTCATTTTCAACCTTTTTCAGCTGGACCAAATCACTACTTTCCTTTAAAATTCTGGACCCAAATTTTTTTACAGTGTAATTTTATCCCCCTACTTGCAATTTGAGGCATTAAACATGGAGAAATAAATTTGGAAGAGGTATAAAAATTAATGGCAAGTAACCCACTGTCAACACTAGGGACTATATTTGTGAACAACGAAAATCAAGGGACGACAATGGTGGTCTCGGACCTAATAGGGTATAAAAAGTGGACAAATCTTAAAAAGACTTGGTATGACCAAAGCTTAATGAATTATAACACTGCTTACAAAGTTTCATGACAATAGGATGTATATTATAGACATTAAGTAAAATTCTATACTCCTCTTTGCGTGTAAAATTTTGACGTTAAAATTGAAAAATTTCAACTATCATCATTTGGGGCTTTAAAAATTCAAATATTGCAAAAAAATACTTTTTAAATGACTTAATATATAACTTATCATGTACTTAAAGCAATAGAGTACTCATTTGATTTATAAGACTTGGCATAATTATTCAAAAGTCAAATTTATATGAGCCTGCGCCTAAAAATTGAGGTTTTTCAATGAAGGGGGGCCTTACATGAAGATGTGATATTTTCCACCAATTTTAAATTTGTGAAGCTTTTTGGTTATAAATAATCCTTACATATGTATTGAAAGTACTTTAAATGGAAAGAAAAGTTACAAATAACATATCATATTAGTTTAAAAGGGTCATGGGCCAACTAAGAGTGGAAAAAATTTGGGGTCAATTTAGGCCGTGCCACATATTTGCATTAAAAAATGCATATTGAGACTATAAGAAATAAAAATGTGTGTCTTTTTTATCATTTCTATACTCATGTGACATGATACAACAAATCTGAGCACAAAAAGACTCTTGCCATTAACTTTTCTTACAAGCAGTATGGGCTGATCCAAAGATTTTTGCCTTTTTAGGGAAAAACTTGCATGCAATTTATTCTCAACAGGCTTATATTTAAACCACTTGCTATCCTACAGAAGAAAAGAAAGATATTATGTGAAATGAAACAGGTACAATAGACATTGTAAAGTGCATTTGATACAAATTTAGTGAGGTCTTCAATATGGACATCAAATTTTATGTACCAAGCTCCCCACTATTGACTTCATCCAAACAAGGCGTTAGACAAGGGTCATTTATATAACACATTTTGCACATTTTGTCTGAGATAAACTTCTTTTCTGTAGATTCAGAGTTCATAAATAAGTAAAAGAAGTAGATAAAGGCATAGAAACACAAATATTGACACATGAAAACCTGCCAGATAGAAAGTCAGGATGCCATTTATGCATCAATATTGAAAAAGTTATAAAATGCCTATTTTGACCATAAAATGCCAAAATTGGTTATTTTTGCAGAAATTCTATAAAATAAAAGTTTAAATCCTTTAGTTTCATGCTATTTGACAAGTTGACACCATCAAATAATTTAGGGAAGTTGCCAGAGTACAAATTCTATATTTACAGATTTCACCTCTTAGGTCCGAGAACACAATTAATTCGTAGTGCATTTCTTTTAGAACATAAATGAAAATAAAAAAAATCCCACCTGCGCTTTCTCAAAGAAACTTTTACAGTGTGTTGTACTACTTTTGGGACAAATTATATCAAAATTATAGAAAACTTCATCGCCTCTAACTCAAAATATGGACAATTTTATGTTTAGGGCGTCTTGAAATCTTTTGACAGCTTCCGAAGTGCTCATTTTCAACCTTTTTCAGCTGGACCAAATCACTACTTTCCTTTAAAATTCTGGACCCAAATTTTTTTACAGTGTAATTTTATCCCCCTACTTGCAATTTGAGGCATTAAACATGGAGAAATAAATTTGGAAGAGGTATAAAAATTAATGGCAAGTAACCCACTGTCAACACTAGGGACTATATTTGTGAACAACGAAAATCAAGGGACGACAATGGTGGTCTCGGACCTAATAGGGTATAAAAAGTGGACAAATCTTAAAAAGACTTGGTATGACCAAAGCTTAATGAATTATAACACTGCTTACAAAGTTTCATGACAATAGGATGTATATTATAGACATTAAGTAAAATTCTATACTCCTCTTTGCGTGTAAAATTTTGACGTTAAAATTGAAAAATTTCAACTATCATCATTTGGGGCTTTAAAAATTCAAATATTGCAAAAAAATACTTTTTAAATGACTTAATATATAACTTATCATGTACTTAAAGCAATAGAGTACTCATTTGATTTATAAGACTTGGCATAATTATTCAAAAGTCAAATTTATATGAGCCTGCGCCTAAAAATTGAGGTTTTTCAATGAAGGGGGGCCTTACATGAAGATGTGATATTTTCCACCAATTTTAAATTTGTGAAGCTTTTTGGTTATAAATAATCCTTACATATGTATTGAAAGTACTTTAAATGGAAAGAAAAGTTACAAATAACATATCATATTAGTTTAAAAGGGTCATGGGCCAACTAAGAGTGGAAAAAATTTGGGGTCAATTTAGGCCGTGCCACATATTTGCATTAAAAAATGCATATTGAGACTATAAGAAATAAAAATGTGTGTCTTTTTTATCATTTCTATACTCATGTGACATGATACAACAAATCTGAGCACAAAAAGACTCTTGCCATTAACTTTTCTTACAAGCAGTATGGGCTGATCCAAAGATTTTTGCCTTTTTAGGGAAAAACTTGCATGCAATTTATTCTCAACAGGCTTATATTTAAACCACTTGCTATCCTACAGAAGAAAAGAAAGATATTATGTGAAATGAAACAGGTACAATAGACATTGTAAAGTGCATTTGATACAAATTTAGTGAGGTCTTCAATATGGACATCAAATTTTATGTACCAAGCTCCCCACTATTGACTTCATCCAAACAAGGCGTTAGACAAGGGTCATTTATATAACACATTTTGCACATTTTGTCTGAGATAAACTTCTTTTCTGTAGATTCAGAGTTCATAAATAAGTAAAAGAAGTAGATAAAGGCATAGAAACACAAATATTGACACATGAAAACCTGCCAGATAGAAAGTCAGGATGCCATTTATGCATCAATATTGAAAAAGTTATAAAATGCCTATTTTGACCATAAAATGCCAAAATTGGTTATTTTTGCAGAAATTCTATAAAATAAAAGTTTAAATCCTTTAGTTTCATGCTATTTGACAAGTTGACACCATCAAATAATTTAGGGAAGTTGCCAGAGTACAAATTCTATATTTACAGATTTCACCTCTTAGGTCCGAGAACACAATTAATTCGTAGTGCATTTCTTTTAGAACATAAATGAAAATAAAAAAAATCCCACCTGCGCTTTCTCAAAGAAACTTTTACAGTGTGTTGTACTACTTTTGGGACAAATTATATCAAAATTATAGAAAACTTCATCGCCTCTAACTCAAAATATGGACAATTTTATGTTTAGGGCGTCTTGAAATCTTTTGACAGCTTCCGAAGTGCTCATTTTCAACCTTTTTCAGCTGGACCAAATCACTACTTTCCTTTAAAATTCTGGACCCAAATTTTTTTACAGTGTAATTTTATCCCCCTACTTGCAATTTGAGGCATTAAACATGGAGAAATAAATTTGGAAGAGGTATAAAAATTAATGGCAAGTAACCCACTGTCAACACTAGGGACTATATTTGTGAACAACGAAAATCAAGGGACGACAATGGTGGTCTCGGACCTAATAGGGTATAAAAAGTGGACAAATCTTAAAAAGACTTGGTATGACCAAAGCTTAATGAATTATAACACTGCTTACAAAGTTTCATGACAATAGGATGTATATTATAGACATTAAGTAAAATTCTATACTCCTCTTTGCGTGTAAAATTTTGACGTTAAAATTGAAAAATTTCAACTATCATCATTTGGGGCTTTAAAAATTCAAATATTGCAAAAAAATACTTTTTAAATGACTTAATATATAACTTATCATGTACTTAAAGCAATAGAGTACTCATTTGATTTATAAGACTTGGCATAATTATTCAAAAGTCAAATTTATATGAGCCTGCGCCTAAAAATTGAGGTTTTTCAATGAAGGGGGGCCTTACATGAAGATGTGATATTTTCCACCAATTTTAAATTTGTGAAGCTTTTTGGTTATAAATAATCCTTACATATGTATTGAAAGTACTTTAAATGGAAAGAAAAGTTACAAATAACATATCATATTAGTTTAAAAGGGTCATGGGCCAACTAAGAGTGGAAAAAATTTGGGGTCAATTTAGGCCGTGCCACATATTTGCATTAAAAAATGCATATTGAGACTATAAGAAATAAAAATGTGTGTCTTTTTTATCATTTCTATACTCATGTGACATGATACAACAAATCTGAGCACAAAAAGACTCTTGCCATTAACTTTTCTTACAAGCAGTATGGGCTGATCCAAAGATTTTTGCCTTTTTAGGGAAAAACTTGCATGCAATTTATTCTCAACAGGCTTATATTTAAACCACTTGCTATCCTACAGAAGAAAAGAAAGATATTATGTGAAATGAAACAGGTACAATAGACATTGTAAAGTGCATTTGATACAAATTTAGTGAGGTCTTCAATATGGACATCAAATTTTATGTACCAAGCTCCCCACTATTGACTTCATCCAAACAAGGCGTTAGACAAGGGTCATTTATATAACACATTTTGCACATTTTGTCTGAGATAAACTTCTTTTCTGTAGATTCAGAGTTCATAAATAAGTAAAAGAAGTAGATAAAGGCATAGAAACACAAATATTGACACATGAAAACCTGCCAGATAGAAAGTCAGGATGCCATTTATGCATCAATATTGAAAAAGTTATAAAATGCCTATTTTGACCATAAAATGCCAAAATTGGTTATTTTTGCAGAAATTCTATAAAATAAAAGTTTAAATCCTTTAGTTTCATGCTATTTGACAAGTTGACACCATCAAATAATTTAGGGAAGTTGCCAGAGTACAAATTCTATATTTACAGATTTCACCTCTTAGGTCCGAGAACACAATTAATTCGTAGTGCATTTCTTTTAGAACATAAATGAAAATAAAAAAAATCCCACCTGCGCTTTCTCAAAGAAACTTTTACAGTGTGTTGTACTACTTTTGGGACAAATTATATCAAAATTATAGAAAACTTCATCGCCTCTAACTCAAAATATGGACAATTTTATGTTTAGGGCGTCTTGAAATCTTTTGACAGCTTCCGAAGTGCTCATTTTCAACCTTTTTCAGCTGGACCAAATCACTACTTTCCTTTAAAATTCTGGACCCAAATTTTTTTACAGTGTAATTTTATCCCCCTACTTGCAATTTGAGGCATTAAACATGGAGAAATAAATTTGGAAGAGGTATAAAAATTAATGGCAAGTAACCCACTGTCAACACTAGGGACTATATTTGTGAACAACGAAAATCAAGGGACGACAATGGTGGTCTCGGACCTAATAGGGTATAAAAAGTGGACAAATCTTAAAAAGACTTGGTATGACCAAAGCTTAATGAATTATAACACTGCTTACAAAGTTTCATGACAATAGGATGTATATTATAGACATTAAGTAAAATTCTATACTCCTCTTTGCGTGTAAAATTTTGACGTTAAAATTGAAAAATTTCAACTATCATCATTTGGGGCTTTAAAAATTCAAATATTGCAAAAAAATACTTTTTAAATGACTTAATATATAACTTATCATGTACTTAAAGCAATAGAGTACTCATTTGATTTATAAGACTTGGCATAATTATTCAAAAGTCAAATTTATATGAGCCTGCGCCTAAAAATTGAGGTTTTTCAATGAAGGGGGGCCTTACATGAAGATGTGATATTTTCCACCAATTTTAAATTTGTGAAGCTTTTTGGTTATAAATAATCCTTACATATGTATTGAAAGTACTTTAAATGGAAAGAAAAGTTACAAATAACATATCATATTAGTTTAAAAGGGTCATGGGCCAACTAAGAGTGGAAAAAATTTGGGGTCAATTTAGGCCGTGCCACATATTTGCATTAAAAAATGCATATTGAGACTATAAGAAATAAAAATGTGTGTCTTTTTTATCATTTCTATACTCATGTGACATGATACAACAAATCTGAGCACAAAAAGACTCTTGCCATTAACTTTTCTTACAAGCAGTATGGGCTGATCCAAAGATTTTTGCCTTTTTAGGGAAAAACTTGCATGCAATTTATTCTCAACAGGCTTATATTTAAACCACTTGCTATCCTACAGAAGAAAAGAAAGATATTATGTGAAATGAAACAGGTACAATAGACATTGTAAAGTGCATTTGATACAAATTTAGTGAGGTCTTCAATATGGACATCAAATTTTATGTACCAAGCTCCCCACTATTGACTTCATCCAAACAAGGCGTTAGACAAGGGTCATTTATATAACACATTTTGCACATTTTGTCTGAGATAAACTTCTTTTCTGTAGATTCAGAGTTCATAAATAAGTAAAAGAAGTAGATAAAGGCATAGAAACACAAATATTGACACATGAAAACCTGCCAGATAGAAAGTCAGGATGCCATTTATGCATCAATATTGAAAAAGTTATAAAATGCCTATTTTGACCATAAAATGCCAAAATTGGTTATTTTTGCAGAAATTCTATAAAATAAAAGTTTAAATCCTTTAGTTTCATGCTATTTGACAAGTTGACACCATCAAATAATTTAGGGAAGTTGCCAGAGTACAAATTCTATATTTACAGATTTCACCTCTTAGGTCCGAGAACACAATTAATTCGTAGTGCATTTCTTTTAGAACATAAATGAAAATAAAAAAAATCCCACCTGCGCTTTCTCAAAGAAACTTTTACAGTGTGTTGTACTACTTTTGGGACAAATTATATCAAAATTATAGAAAACTTCATCGCCTCTAACTCAAAATATGGACAATTTTATGTTTAGGGCGTCTTGAAATCTTTTGACAGCTTCCGAAGTGCTCATTTTCAACCTTTTTCAGCTGGACCAAATCACTACTTTCCTTTAAAATTCTGGACCCAAATTTTTTTACAGTGTAATTTTATCCCCCTACTTGCAATTTGAGGCATTAAACATGGAGAAATAAATTTGGAAGAGGTATAAAAATTAATGGCAAGTAACCCACTGTCAACACTAGGGACTATATTTGTGAACAACGAAAATCAAGGGACGACAATGGTGGTCTCGGACCTAATAGGGTATAAAAAGTGGACAAATCTTAAAAAGACTTGGTATGACCAAAGCTTAATGAATTATAACACTGCTTACAAAGTTTCATGACAATAGGATGTATATTATAGACATTAAGTAAAATTCTATACTCCTCTTTGCGTGTAAAATTTTGACGTTAAAATTGAAAAATTTCAACTATCATCATTTGGGGCTTTAAAAATTCAAATATTGCAAAAAAATACTTTTTAAATGACTTAATATATAACTTATCATGTACTTAAAGCAATAGAGTACTCATTTGATTTATAAGACTTGGCATAATTATTCAAAAGTCAAATTTATATGAGCCTGCGCCTAAAAATTGAGGTTTTTCAATGAAGGGGGGCCTTACATGAAGATGTGATATTTTCCACCAATTTTAAATTTGTGAAGCTTTTTGGTTATAAATAATCCTTACATATGTATTGAAAGTACTTTAAATGGAAAGAAAAGTTACAAATAACATATCATATTAGTTTAAAAGGGTCATGGGCCAACTAAGAGTGGAAAAAATTTGGGGTCAATTTAGGCCGTGCCACATATTTGCATTAAAAAATGCATATTGAGACTATAAGAAATAAAAATGTGTGTCTTTTTTATCATTTCTATACTCATGTGACATGATACAACAAATCTGAGCACAAAAAGACTCTTGCCATTAACTTTTCTTACAAGCAGTATGGGCTGATCCAAAGATTTTTGCCTTTTTAGGGAAAAACTTGCATGCAATTTATTCTCAACAGGCTTATATTTAAACCACTTGCTATCCTACAGAAGAAAAGAAAGATATTATGTGAAATGAAACAGGTACAATAGACATTGTAAAGTGCATTTGATACAAATTTAGTGAGGTCTTCAATATGGACATCAAATTTTATGTACCAAGCTCCCCACTATTGACTTCATCCAAACAAGGCGTTAGACAAGGGTCATTTATATAACACATTTTGCACATTTTGTCTGAGATAAACTTCTTTTCTGTAGATTCAGAGTTCATAAATAAGTAAAAGAAGTAGATAAAGGCATAGAAACACAAATATTGACACATGAAAACCTGCCAGATAGAAAGTCAGGATGCCATTTATGCATCAATATTGAAAAAGTTATAAAATGCCTATTTTGACCATAAAATGCCAAAATTGGTTATTTTTGCAGAAATTCTATAAAATAAAAGTTTAAATCCTTTAGTTTCATGCTATTTGACAAGTTGACACCATCAAATAATTTAGGGAAGTTGCCAGAGTACAAATTCTATATTTACAGATTTCACCTCTTAGGTCCGAGAACACAATTAATTCGTAGTGCATTTCTTTTAGAACATAAATGAAAATAAAAAAAATCCCACCTGCGCTTTCTCAAAGAAACTTTTACAGTGTGTTGTACTACTTTTGGGACAAATTATATCAAAATTATAGAAAACTTCATCGCCTCTAACTCAAAATATGGACAATTTTATGTTTAGGGCGTCTTGAAATCTTTTGACAGCTTCCGAAGTGCTCATTTTCAACCTTTTTCAGCTGGACCAAATCACTACTTTCCTTTAAAATTCTGGACCCAAATTTTTTTACAGTGTAATTTTATCCCCCTACTTGCAATTTGAGGCATTAAACATGGAGAAATAAATTTGGAAGAGGTATAAAAATTAATGGCAAGTAACCCACTGTCAACACTAGGGACTATATTTGTGAACAACGAAAATCAAGGGACGACAATGGTGGTCTCGGACCTAATAGGGTATAAAAAGTGGACAAATCTTAAAAAGACTTGGTATGACCAAAGCTTAATGAATTATAACACTGCTTACAAAGTTTCATGACAATAGGATGTATATTATAGACATTAAGTAAAATTCTATACTCCTCTTTGCGTGTAAAATTTTGACGTTAAAATTGAAAAATTTCAACTATCATCATTTGGGGCTTTAAAAATTCAAATATTGCAAAAAAATACTTTTTAAATGACTTAATATATAACTTATCATGTACTTAAAGCAATAGAGTACTCATTTGATTTATAAGACTTGGCATAATTATTCAAAAGTCAAATTTATATGAGCCTGCGCCTAAAAATTGAGGTTTTTCAATGAAGGGGGGCCTTACATGAAGATGTGATATTTTCCACCAATTTTAAATTTGTGAAGCTTTTTGGTTATAAATAATCCTTACATATGTATTGAAAGTACTTTAAATGGAAAGAAAAGTTACAAATAACATATCATATTAGTTTAAAAGGGTCATGGGCCAACTAAGAGTGGAAAAAATTTGGGGTCAATTTAGGCCGTGCCACATATTTGCATTAAAAAATGCATATTGAGACTATAAGAAATAAAAATGTGTGTCTTTTTTATCATTTCTATACTCATGTGACATGATACAACAAATCTGAGCACAAAAAGACTCTTGCCATTAACTTTTCTTACAAGCAGTATGGGCTGATCCAAAGATTTTTGCCTTTTTAGGGAAAAACTTGCATGCAATTTATTCTCAACAGGCTTATATTTAAACCACTTGCTATCCTACAGAAGAAAAGAAAGATATTATGTGAAATGAAACAGGTACAATAGACATTGTAAAGTGCATTTGATACAAATTTAGTGAGGTCTTCAATATGGACATCAAATTTTATGTACCAAGCTCCCCACTATTGACTTCATCCAAACAAGGCGTTAGACAAGGGTCATTTATATAACACATTTTGCACATTTTGTCTGAGATAAACTTCTTTTCTGTAGATTCAGAGTTCATAAATAAGTAAAAGAAGTAGATAAAGGCATAGAAACACAAATATTGACACATGAAAACCTGCCAGATAGAAAGTCAGGATGCCATTTATGCATCAATATTGAAAAAGTTATAAAATGCCTATTTTGACCATAAAATGCCAAAATTGGTTATTTTTGCAGAAATTCTATAAAATAAAAGTTTAAATCCTTTAGTTTCATGCTATTTGACAAGTTGACACCATCAAATAATTTAGGGAAGTTGCCAGAGTACAAATTCTATATTTACAGATTTCACCTCTTAGGTCCGAGAACACAATTAATTCGTAGTGCATTTCTTTTAGAACATAAATGAAAATAAAAAAAATCCCACCTGCGCTTTCTCAAAGAAACTTTTACAGTGTGTTGTACTACTTTTGGGACAAATTATATCAAAATTATAGAAAACTTCATCGCCTCTAACTCAAAATATGGACAATTTTATGTTTAGGGCGTCTTGAAATCTTTTGACAGCTTCCGAAGTGCTCATTTTCAACCTTTTTCAGCTGGACCAAATCACTACTTTCCTTTAAAATTCTGGACCCAAATTTTTTTACAGTGTAATTTTATCCCCCTACTTGCAATTTGAGGCATTAAACATGGAGAAATAAATTTGGAAGAGGTATAAAAATTAATGGCAAGTAACCCACTGTCAACACTAGGGACTATATTTGTGAACAACGAAAATCAAGGGACGACAATGGTGGTCTCGGACCTAATAGGGTATAAAAAGTGGACAAATCTTAAAAAGACTTGGTATGACCAAAGCTTAATGAATTATAACACTGCTTACAAAGTTTCATGACAATAGGATGTATATTATAGACATTAAGTAAAATTCTATACTCCTCTTTGCGTGTAAAATTTTGACGTTAAAATTGAAAAATTTCAACTATCATCATTTGGGGCTTTAAAAATTCAAATATTGCAAAAAAATACTTTTTAAATGACTTAATATATAACTTATCATGTACTTAAAGCAATAGAGTACTCATTTGATTTATAAGACTTGGCATAATTATTCAAAAGTCAAATTTATATGAGCCTGCGCCTAAAAATTGAGGTTTTTCAATGAAGGGGGGCCTTACATGAAGATGTGATATTTTCCACCAATTTTAAATTTGTGAAGCTTTTTGGTTATAAATAATCCTTACATATGTATTGAAAGTACTTTAAATGGAAAGAAAAGTTACAAATAACATATCATATTAGTTTAAAAGGGTCATGGGCCAACTAAGAGTGGAAAAAATTTGGGGTCAATTTAGGCCGTGCCACATATTTGCATTAAAAAATGCATATTGAGACTATAAGAAATAAAAATGTGTGTCTTTTTTATCATTTCTATACTCATGTGACATGATACAACAAATCTGAGCACAAAAAGACTCTTGCCATTAACTTTTCTTACAAGCAGTATGGGCTGATCCAAAGATTTTTGCCTTTTTAGGGAAAAACTTGCATGCAATTTATTCTCAACAGGCTTATATTTAAACCACTTGCTATCCTACAGAAGAAAAGAAAGATATTATGTGAAATGAAACAGGTACAATAGACATTGTAAAGTGCATTTGATACAAATTTAGTGAGGTCTTCAATATGGACATCAAATTTTATGTACCAAGCTCCCCACTATTGACTTCATCCAAACAAGGCGTTAGACAAGGGTCATTTATATAACACATTTTGCACATTTTGTCTGAGATAAACTTCTTTTCTGTAGATTCAGAGTTCATAAATAAGTAAAAGAAGTAGATAAAGGCATAGAAACACAAATATTGACACATGAAAACCTGCCAGATAGAAAGTCAGGATGCCATTTATGCATCAATATTGAAAAAGTTATAAAATGCCTATTTTGACCATAAAATGCCAAAATTGGTTATTTTTGCAGAAATTCTATAAAATAAAAGTTTAAATCCTTTAGTTTCATGCTATTTGACAAGTTGACACCATCAAATAATTTAGGGAAGTTGCCAGAGTACAAATTCTATATTTACAGATTTCACCTCTTAGGTCCGAGAACACAATTAATTCGTAGTGCATTTCTTTTAGAACATAAATGAAAATAAAAAAAATCCCACCTGCGCTTTCTCAAAGAAACTTTTACAGTGTGTTGTACTACTTTTGGGACAAATTATATCAAAATTATAGAAAACTTCATCGCCTCTAACTCAAAATATGGACAATTTTATGTTTAGGGCGTCTTGAAATCTTTTGACAGCTTCCGAAGTGCTCATTTTCAACCTTTTTCAGCTGGACCAAATCACTACTTTCCTTTAAAATTCTGGACCCAAATTTTTTTACAGTGTAATTTTATCCCCCTACTTGCAATTTGAGGCATTAAACATGGAGAAATAAATTTGGAAGAGGTATAAAAATTAATGGCAAGTAACCCACTGTCAACACTAGGGACTATATTTGTGAACAACGAAAATCAAGGGACGACAATGGTGGTCTCGGACCTAATAGGGTATAAAAAGTGGACAAATCTTAAAAAGACTTGGTATGACCAAAGCTTAATGAATTATAACACTGCTTACAAAGTTTCATGACAATAGGATGTATATTATAGACATTAAGTAAAATTCTATACTCCTCTTTGCGTGTAAAATTTTGACGTTAAAATTGAAAAATTTCAACTATCATCATTTGGGGCTTTAAAAATTCAAATATTGCAAAAAAATACTTTTTAAATGACTTAATATATAACTTATCATGTACTTAAAGCAATAGAGTACTCATTTGATTTATAAGACTTGGCATAATTATTCAAAAGTCAAATTTATATGAGCCTGCGCCTAAAAATTGAGGTTTTTCAATGAAGGGGGGCCTTACATGAAGATGTGATATTTTCCACCAATTTTAAATTTGTGAAGCTTTTTGGTTATAAATAATCCTTACATATGTATTGAAAGTACTTTAAATGGAAAGAAAAGTTACAAATAACATATCATATTAGTTTAAAAGGGTCATGGGCCAACTAAGAGTGGAAAAAATTTGGGGTCAATTTAGGCCGTGCCACATATTTGCATTAAAAAATGCATATTGAGACTATAAGAAATAAAAATGTGTGTCTTTTTTATCATTTCTATACTCATGTGACATGATACAACAAATCTGAGCACAAAAAGACTCTTGCCATTAACTTTTCTTACAAGCAGTATGGGCTGATCCAAAGATTTTTGCCTTTTTAGGGAAAAACTTGCATGCAATTTATTCTCAACAGGCTTATATTTAAACCACTTGCTATCCTACAGAAGAAAAGAAAGATATTATGTGAAATGAAACAGGTACAATAGACATTGTAAAGTGCATTTGATACAAATTTAGTGAGGTCTTCAATATGGACATCAAATTTTATGTACCAAGCTCCCCACTATTGACTTCATCCAAACAAGGCGTTAGACAAGGGTCATTTATATAACACATTTTGCACATTTTGTCTGAGATAAACTTCTTTTCTGTAGATTCAGAGTTCATAAATAAGTAAAAGAAGTAGATAAAGGCATAGAAACACAAATATTGACACATGAAAACCTGCCAGATAGAAAGTCAGGATGCCATTTATGCATCAATATTGAAAAAGTTATAAAATGCCTATTTTGACCATAAAATGCCAAAATTGGTTATTTTTGCAGAAATTCTATAAAATAAAAGTTTAAATCCTTTAGTTTCATGCTATTTGACAAGTTGACACCATCAAATAATTTAGGGAAGTTGCCAGAGTACAAATTCTATATTTACAGATTTCACCTCTTAGGTCCGAGAACACAATTAATTCGTAGTGCATTTCTTTTAGAACATAAATGAAAATAAAAAAAATCCCACCTGCGCTTTCTCAAAGAAACTTTTACAGTGTGTTGTACTACTTTTGGGACAAATTATATCAAAATTATAGAAAACTTCATCGCCTCTAACTCAAAATATGGACAATTTTATGTTTAGGGCGTCTTGAAATCTTTTGACAGCTTCCGAAGTGCTCATTTTCAACCTTTTTCAGCTGGACCAAATCACTACTTTCCTTTAAAATTCTGGACCCAAATTTTTTTACAGTGTAATTTTATCCCCCTACTTGCAATTTGAGGCATTAAACATGGAGAAATAAATTTGGAAGAGGTATAAAAATTAATGGCAAGTAACCCACTGTCAACACTAGGGACTATATTTGTGAACAACGAAAATCAAGGGACGACAATGGTGGTCTCGGACCAAATATCAGCGATAAATGGAAATCTTTTTGGGAATCCGATATATAAGTATTGTCACTAAGGTGACACTTTTCTTACTTGGATACTTCCACGAGGGGCTTCAATAATGGTACATACAATTATTCTGATCCTCAATTTGATGAAGAAAAAATATTCTGTGCAAGTAGAGAACAAACAAAAAAAAATTCTGAAGCCAGATTTTCCCATGCCTTATAGTGTTAATTTTTTAACCAAATAATTTGATTAATAGCGATGAAAATCTTATAAAATAAAATTGTTAGTGCTTAGCGCGATTTCTTTTTGGTTCACTTCGACAAAACAACCAAAAGCCTACTGTTGAAGTTAAATGCATGGTTGCCCCCTTGGACAACGTTTGGACTGTAAAAACTATATGCATTTATCATATACGTAGCTCCATTAGGGGCCCTAAATCAACCACTGTTTTTAAATAGCAAATAACAGAAAAAGTTTTTTTGTTGTATTAAGGGACATCAATCCTGAATACAAATCTTTACTACAACTATCACATAAACGTAACCACGGCCGACACTCGGCTAACCGAGAGATTGGTCGGTTAATCTATATTGAGTATGTGGCTATATCGGCGGTGGGTCTGTTAATCGGGTTGGCTAAAGTCTGTTAATCAGGTGTTATCGAGGAAATCATTGGAAATTCTGCATGTTTCATTGTATAAATTTTTAAATATATGTTTATCATAAAAATTATTCATGTCTAACAAAACAATTCAATGTACTGAATCCAGTGGTGTAATTATTATTTTTCTAGCTTCGATGTACGATCTATAAAATGAAAAGGCGTGTTACTCATCAATAAATTTATACACATTTTACACACACAAAATGTACACAAAAAGACACGTTGGTTGAATTTACTTGCATGCGATATTTTGAACATCGAACAAAGACAGGCATTATGTTTGTCAACCAAATTGATATCATTGTGTGAAAAATCTACACAAAAATCTGTATTTTGGTGACATAAATCAATCTTTATTTAAAACCTGGTCTGTTAATGGGTCGGATGTATAAAACCCGGTCTGTTAATTGGTCTGTTAAGAGTTATGAATGGCAATACAAGTATAATTTTATTGCTGTACGGAGTGTTATCGGATCAATTGGGTAGGCTCAAGACGAGTGGCTAAAATATACGGAAACAACACATGAGCAATGAAACATAATATATACGGAAACACTGACATGAACAATGAATTTAGGCCATGAATATTGAAAACTGATATAAAAAAGTGTAATATTAAAGTATTATTATACATCATGTTAAAATGCCATATTTTGATTGCCTAATACGAAGGTGTTAATTTACTCTATCACATGGCTGAGCGGGTGACAATTTTTTGGAATGTCACCCTCTCGGCTAGACCAATCAAAAATCGGCAGTTTAAACGACAATGAATTGAATCTACATCAAGTTATTTTATAGACAATGCTTAAAGTTCTAATTTACTATACAACGAAGCGTGGAACGACTCAAACTTATTTCTTTTACAATTGTTGGAAAAACGTATTTCACTTGTTAATATTTTTACTTTAAAACCTATAAATCATTGTGTGTTATGCTTATTGTTGATATTAAACGCATTCGTTCACCATCGATGGGTTTCAACTGGTGATGTACATTTCATCATGTTCATTGTGATGTATATTTCTCAGCCAGATATGAGGCCTTTTGAAAGGGGTATTTACCCAAAATTTAAATAAAATAAATAACAATAACAAAATAACAACAATTGAAAATATTTATTTTCTTGATAGCAGAGCTTTTTTCCCGTTTCGGGCCTAATCCTTGTATCGTTTATATGTCAAGTCAATGCACTACTATTGTCTATTTTCTTCACTTCTGATGATTTTTCAAATACCCGTTACGCTGTCAAGTACGTGACTACATAGAAAATACTTATAATAAAACTCATCTGATAAAGAAAATGATGACAGGACATTCATTATAATAAATCAAATATCACATAGCTGAGAGGGTGTTAGAGCAGATCGGTATCCTTCGAAAAAACATTGTCAACCTTGGCTTCGCCGCGGTTGACAATGTTTTCTCGGGACCCAATCTGATCTATCACCCTCTCAGCTATGTGTTATTCATATCTTATCACATATTTGTTACGCATACGGATAAATTTTTAAGATTTACTTGTTATGTTTCATTAAATTGTTATAATTGAACTTTTTTTCCCTCTTTTCTGCAACACTTAAATGTGTGATAAATAGCTTAAAGATTATAACATGTTTTTTTCATATTTGCCCTAGTATCATCCCTCGACCCATATCGTCCCTCGGCTAAAGCCTCGAGGCCGATATGGGAGTCTCGGGATGATACCAGGTCTAATATAGAAAAGGGCATTTTATAATCTATACATATTGATTTCATCCAAGAATGGTCGCATATATCATGTGGATTCTGTTTAGGTTGTCATGAATGACACTAATTTGTATCTAAATTGGTATTAACCAGTATATATATCAAAGATAAACGTCGTAATGTAACTAAACATCAGTAAGTAAAATATATTGGGATGCTAGAATATATAAAGAATAAAGAAATAATAATGAGTAAGGCAGCACACAGAATATATAGAATAATAGATAAGGACAGTAGGAAGTAATGCATTAATAAAAAAAAAAGATAGAAAAAAATAATAACTGTTTGAGAATAAAGACATGAAACACCCCTGGGTGTTGAAACAGTAATGGATTGCTATGTACTCATATTGGTAATAAATGCTAAAAGTTTACATGCGGACAACTGCATTTCTCCTCTGCACTTATGTAGAAAGGAACTAAACGGAATAAAATGAATTAAAACTTAGGATAACCAAATGTAGCTGCATTCGCACCTTTCCATTTACTTCTTTAGACTGATTTGTAAACAACAGATGATTCAGTAATAGAAGAAAAGAACCAATCGGATGAGGTTGACGATTTAGAGTTTAACGTCCAGTGACAAATATCATGTGCATATGAGAACGACAACACGTTATATGTACCCTGTGTTGTATTAGAAAGACACTTTCGGACGGATTTGAGAACGTGCTACTTTGAACAGACACAAAAATTAAGGCTGAAGAAAACGTTAATAATAAATTCATGCATATTCCAGCAGGCAATCCATATCCATATATTGAAGTGACACACCCCTTAATAAAATGCAAAGGAAGTCAAAATAAAAATGTTCTTACTAGAAGGATACGTTACTGTTGCAGCGTATTGTCATTTTTTTATTACTCAAGAGCATCTCATTCTTAACTTTTTCAAAGGGAAAATATAAAGGTAGCACAACTATTGTCGTGGCTAAATAACTCTTAACTGACACAATATCAATTGTCCAACCCATTAACAGACTTTATTCCCATAAAGTTCACTAAAACATGGTATTACTCACGTTATATTACAATTATGAAATATTTGCTAATTTATATTTTAGAACCAAAGTACGATTTTGTGTCCTTAAAATGATATCTAAAATTGTTTTTTTCGCCTTTCATTACAAAAATTGCTATGCGTATAAGCATAAATACTACATACTTGCGCGACGCCTTTTAGTTTTACTGAAAACTGCGCAGACTATGAAATGTTTTAACAGTTGGAAAATGTTCTATGATATATATCATTTTGTCAGACACTTTTCTTTTTTTGATTTGATTCTTATAATGTACCTTAATCTGTATATTAAATAGATTTTAATATTAAAATTGTGCGTTTTACTTTTAACAGACGTATAACCAACCCGATTAACAGACCAACCGCCGATATAGCCGCATACTCAATATAGATTAACCGACCCATCTCTCGGTTAGCCGAGTGTCGGCCGTGTTAACATGATCCAAGAAAATGCTGTCAAGGTCAGATAAACCAAACAGGAAATACAGGTACAACTTACAATCATTCAATACACTTAATATAGTGTAAGGCACCAGCCCCTACTCAATTTAATATAAGAATTGGTTGATATTATTGTGTGTATTATATGACAAGTACATGCAGTGTTTGAATTGTATGTTTTGAATTGTGCATAGATTTATGATGTTATTTATTTGAATGTTCACCGTATGAAATGTGTTGTTAAGACAAGCAGCTTTAAGTATTTTTGATCATTTTGTAATTGTTCATTTTTGAATAGAAACAGTCATCATGACAGTGACATACAAATGTAATAGAAATAGAACATATTTTATTCAATTTTATTATTGACTAGAAATTTCACAACTGTAACATTCTCATTTTTGAATGATTTATGGCACCTAAAGTTAACTTTTCACAGTTTAAATCTATGAAACTGTTATAACAGAAATAAATTGGCATCACATACTTCCCAATATCTGTATAATATCTGACTCTTGTTAACATAACTTCCTTGTTAATTCATTTGAAATTGTTGAAACTTTTGTCCTTCTCCATGTTGATATATAAGGCTAAAGTGTCGTCTGCTACAAGTGCCTCGTTCCAGAATTAATTTGCATTTTTAAACATGTGCTGATGTCAATCCACATAAGGTGTTACTGTTAGAAAAACGCTATTTTTATGCGTGTTGTAAATAAACTGTAGTTGTTGTATGAAGAAATGTTATTCCTGATACCAGTTCTGTTGATTGAATTGTTGTTATATGAAGTTTTCCATTGTAGACTATGCAATGTAAATTACGAGCACCTGTTCTGAGTGTTTATCTTTATGAATGAATGACTACATTCCTGCTCATGCGCAGTAGTTATAACATGTCAATCTGATCGTTGATGATTATTAGTTCGATTTTTAATTTAACGCTTTCACAGTGGTACTCACCGGCATATCGTATATCCATGAGTTGTATATAAAGTAATCACATAGTTTTTATAAGCTGTCAAGTTGTTTTAACGGTGAATTCTGTAATTTTTGTCAGCCGTTAACACACACATGTTTTGTTCTCATATTCAAGCCGCTACTTCCGGTGGCGCAGTTGTAACTTTATTTATAGTTGCCAAGGAGAATTGAATTAAATAACTTAGTAGAAGCTTTTATATAAATATAAGATGAGAAATGTATTTTATTTGGATTTAAGAATTATTTTTATAAATAATTATTTTTCTTTAAATCTAACTTCCGCGGGAATTTCCTACGTTCCAACATCCAACAATCCAACTGCCCACATTTTCCAACGGTGACGTAGAAAACGCTAAAAACGTTAGTCTTGTTTAAAACTTTGGCTTGTTAAGGCATATTTTGGATTCAAGTTAATTTAAGACAAATTTCCATATTTACTCTAACTAAATGTATAGTTCTTTAAGATTGAAAAGGTAAAAACAATGTCTTTTTAGTTATTGAAAGTTAAACCTATTTTAGCGGACTTTTAGGAGCATTTTAATCTTGTTTTCTTCAGTCATGTTAAGTTAAATTTAAGAAACTGTAGCTTTTATACCTTTAGTTAATTTGACGGATTTTCCAGGCAATGCTTTAATTAAATAGTTATTTGATGTTTGTAAATTTTAAAACACTTTAAATAGGAATAAATAGGCCATCTTTAGAATTAAGGGTTATGGTTTCCATAAGGTTTGGAAACCATATTAAATTCGTTCACAGTTAGAAAGGTTCTAACTGTTAACTTAAAATAGGTACTGTTTCAGGAAGGACCTGGTAGTTGCCTTGATTTTGTAGAATGCTGTCTAAGAAGGACTTGACAGTATTTCTTTTAACCACATTTTTTGTATATATATATATATATCAGGAAGGTCCTGATAGCTATTTAAAATATTGAACTGATAAGGTATCAGTTTCCTAAACTACTTATCTAAATCAGAAAAGGTTTCTGATTAACTTCTTCACGAAATTTTAAACTTTATATTTATAGAAATTGTTAGTTAAATAAGTAATTTATATAGCAAGACTCAACCATGTAAATTTTCTTATACACATCAGTACAAATTATTATATAGTTCTACCAACAGTACTATATAAAACTAGAGATCACAACCTCCTACTGTATTTTTCCCATGTATCTCAACACATTTAATTAACTTATTTTGAATTCATAAATTGATAAACAGATTAGTTCCTACATTTTATTGGGAGCTCTAAGACTGGTTTAGAGCGGTTTAGAGAGGTGCTAGAACTTTTATGATGTAATAACTGTACATGTATACTTATACTGTGAAATACATATTTGATACCTATAATATATAAAAATAAAGAAATATATGGAAACTTCAAAACTTGTTTGGTGTTCTTTTCACCAGGATATAGCATTATAATCTGATTGTCCGGATTCTATGGAGAACCTTTAGTCATAGAATATTCAGTGTTGTCAGTAATAGTCATTTAGTCTTGAGTTTTATACTTTTCCAAGTGGTTGGAATTCAGAGATAAAATTTTGTTTTCTGTTGGGTTAGTCAACCCCTGGCTCGCTACAATAGTGACCTATTGTATTTAGTTTCTAAGAAACAGACGTAAACTAAACATTGACCAGTGAACCATGAAAATGAGGTCAAGGTCAGATGAACCATGCATGGTAGGCAGACATTTTCACTTCACAATCAATCTATGCATTAAATATAGTTGACCTATTCCTTATAGTACCTAAAAATCACACTTAATCATGAAAAAATTACACTGACCAATGAACCACCCAAATACGGTCAAATGATACCTGCCAGACAGACATATACAGCTTACAATCCTTCCATACAACAAATATAGTCACTGGAGTAAAGCTGATGACCGTAACTGCATTCACGGTCATCCCAATATGTCGGATGAAAAATAAGGTCAGTATCTGTATTGTCTGTTACAGTGTTTCTATATCATTTTCTTTACAAAGTATACATTGATACGATGTGAATTTATAAAAGATTCACACAGAAATCACAAATCAGGAAACGGGAAATTCAATTTGAAAAAATCGCTAAGATGTCCGTAAATCATTATCAAAATATTTTCAAGATGACCGTAACATAAAACAAGGATGTTTGGTAAACAGATGATCGTAACTTGTAAAAGATGACCGTAATTTGTAAAGATTGACTGTAATTTATAAAGGATGATCTTAACTTTTAAATGATGACCCTCAATTCTTAGAATATCCGTATTTGTATTCATAGCTTTTTGTTGTGTTTGTCTAAATAGGGGCTAAGTTAGCGGATATAAACATGTTTCATCAGTTATTTTTAACTATTTGCCGTATTTTGAGTTCATGACAATTATAGTAAATTGCAAATTTCTCGTAAACAATGAAATATTTATTGATAACGACTTTAAAATTTTAATACAAATTAAGAGAGACACGACGAAAAGTTGAAGAAACAAGAACGTGTCTCTAGTACATGCCTCATCTACACTATAATTTTCTATGTTCAGTGGACCGTTAAAATGGGGGGAAAATGTAATTTGGCATTATGATTAGAAAGATCATATCATAGAAAACATGTGTACTAAGTTTCAAGTTGATTGGACATCAACGTCATCAAAAACCTCCTCGACCAATAACTTTAACCTGAGGTGGGACAGACGGACGAACGCACAGACGAACGGACGAACAAACGAACGGACGCACAGACCAGAAAACATAATGTACATAAATGAAGCATAAAAAACCAGGGCCGTAACTACATTGAGGCAAATGAGGCAAATGCCTCATGTTAGAAATTAAAAAAAAAAAAAAAAAAAAAACTTAAACAAAAGATTGTCTTAATATCAAATTGTTTTCACGGAAAGTGTCTAGCAAGAAGCAAGTTCACTTCAATCTCTGATGTCGCCCCTGTATGTTTTTCGTTATCCATGATTCTATTTTACTTTTAGTTTTCAGAGTTGATGTTCCATTGTTTATACTTCTAGGTGACTGTCCCGAGTTTGTCTTTTGTTCATTTATTGTCCTACTTTATGACTATAGTCTGAGTGATGATCTTCATTTGTAAACGTGTGGGTTTGCAATGTTGCATTCCCACCGATGTCCAGATATTGTGCGAGAAAATATTTTAAGAATATACGATGCTACAAGACACAGAAAAAAAATGTCGTTTCTGCATGGAGAATTGAACTTGATATCAAAGAATACAAAACTAGCTTTTTTGGGGGGTAAATAAAACTAGAAAGCTGACATGGTTTAAATTAAAGTAAGGTCACCAATTTCCATGATTCAAATAATTTGAAAAAAAACCAATAATGTATTGCCATATGACCTTTTCCATCGAAGGGTTTAACTTGCATTAAGTCATGTTCAGACCCTCTAACAGAAAATAAAGGAATATGGAGTAAATGTGCACGAAAGTCAATGCATAGAAAAAATTCTAAAAGACAATGGTCAAAGTTGCTGGAGGGTCTTCAACAATAAAAAGAATCAATAATACCGTAAAACAGGGTCAAGATGGTCCCTAGTGTCGACTGAAGCAGTACTAGTACTTAAAGTACAATCTGTCACTATAACTAAATCTAGTCATAAAAAATAACCATAGTCTAAGCACAATACAATTAAGACAAAAACAGACAGACAGATCCTGAATTAATGATTATGAGAATTACGATTTTTGCTTTATCCTACATATCGGTCTTTTAATGTTTTCCATAAAACCTAAAAGTCTTAAATCACAATGAATCTATGTTTTTTCTTTGAGACCAGATTATTGTCGGAAAGATAGCAAACAATTAATTGCGTTTTAATGTCAGAAAGAGTCCGGGAAACTTTCAGAATGCACGATTTTTCGTAATTTTTCTCAGAGCTTCTGGGGGCCTTGAGCGACCCCAAACTATTTTGCCTCACAATTAGAAGAGGCTAGTTACGGTCCTGAAAACACTAATCAAACATATGAATATCCGGTAATAGAGCCTGTGTATATGGTTCCAGAGGAAGCAGATTAAAATCTTAGTTTGTCTTTATATATGAATAATATTGCTGAATAATATTGCTGTATATACAAATTGACAAAGTTAACCTCAGTGGTGGATCCAAGAGGGTGGGGGGGGGGGGGTTGTCCGGAACCCCCTTTTTATTTACCGATCTGTGCATTTGAATGGAGACATATAGTTCGAAACCCCTTTACCCTGGGTTGGGACCCCCCTTTTTTTGAAAATGGCTTAATCCGCCCCTGCCCCTTGTGCACAAGACTATTTTAAGGATCTATTTTGCTGGAGCCCGCCTTCACTAGCTTGATCGTAGTATTTTAAAAACAGGTTCTGTCATTTTACTTGCAAGACAAAATAG
Source organism: Mytilus edulis (assembly GCF_963676685.1). Lineage (NCBI taxonomy): Eukaryota > Metazoa > Mollusca > Bivalvia > Mytilida > Mytilidae > Mytilus > Mytilus edulis. The sequence goes on along the minus strand of NC_092344.1, from coordinate 32,595,350 downwards.
AAGACAAATCAAAGACGATATATAATACCAATGGGTGTACATCAATTGGCATTTTAAAAAATGCATTTATTATATATGTCATTACAAGGAATTCCAGAAATAAAAAAAAATCTTTTGGCTTTTAGTTGGAGGCTGTGCAGCACAAATTTTTTTTTTATTATACTTGTAAGGTGTCATTTAATCGCGCTTTTGTTTTTGCATGTTTTTCCCACATTTTCATGTGCATGTCTTGTTGTATGTTCATTTAAAAAATTATACCCTCTACCGAAAAAAAGATATATAAGGCGAACTATGTATTTAAAGCACGTCCCCACTTTTTCATGTGCATTTGTATGTTCATTTTAAAAATTATACCCTCTACCGTAAAAAAGATATATATGGTGAACTATGTATTTAAAGCACGTCCCCACTTTTTCATGTGCATGTCTTGTTGTATGTTCATTCTAAAAATTATACCCTCTACCGTAAAAAAAGATATATATGGTGAACTATGTATTTAAAGCACGTCTTATTTTCTCCTACCTATAGGATAATACTCTCATATAAATACGTTTTATATCAACACCATTAATCATTTGATACAAAAAAGGTAGTTATACAAATACGGATATTTCTTAGAATTGACGATTATCCTTTAAAAGTTACGGTCATCATGTAGAAATTACGGTCATCCTTTACAAATTACGGTCATCTTTTAACCAATTACGGTCACCCTTATTATGAATTGCTGATTCTGTTACGGTCATCTCGATTGTGATTTACGGACATCTTAGCGATTTTTTTAAATCGAATTTCCTGTTTCATGCACATTTCTCGGAAGTAATTTGTGATTTCCGTGTGAATCTTTTATAAATTTACATCGTATTAATTTCTCATTTGTAAATAAAATGATATAGAAACACTGTAACAGACAATACAGATACTGACCTATTTTTTCATCCGACATCTTGGGATGACCGTGAATGCAGTTACGGTCATCAGCTTTACCCCAGTGAAAGTTGACTTATTGCTATAGTTTAATAAAACAAACCAACACACTAAAACTAAACATTGAGCAAGGAACCGTGAAAATGAGGTCACGGTCAAATAAAACCTGCGGAACTGACATGTACTATTTTCATTTGGTATTGTGCTTTGTCAGATTTCTTGCTGCCTTTTTTGTCGAGCAAACCATATCCTGTCGTCGGCGGATTGAAAAATATGGTTCAGCCTGTGGTTAAAGTATTTTTTTAAACATCGATAACTTCGTCAAACCTTCATGGAATCTCAGAAGATTTGGACAGAGGTTAAAACGACGGAAATACAGTATTCAGGGCGAAATTTTGAAACTATTTATTTTCATTTTCCGTATTTTACTGATAAATGAACACAGTTTTGTTTCTACAGTTAACAAGGAGATACAGTATGAGGTTTCAGTTTTTCAGCCATCATTACTTTCTTTGTCTAACTTCCATGCAATTTATATAGTTAGGACAGAAGCTTATTTAGGAATAAAATTTCGAATTTTTATCAGTTCCACGGAACCTCTTACATTTTTGTTATCTGTTTGAAACTTAAGTTTCAGTGTCCTTTAGAAATTTGACTGCAATATAAACTGCTTCAAGTTCCTTCCTAGTGGAACTTTTCATTCTTTCTATATCCAGCTACCTATATATTATGTCCGTCTGTGGCATTTACCAATCAAAGAGCTGATAGCTCTGAAGTGGAAGAAGGTGAATAAAAGGTAACTTGAATTACCATAAAAGCAGCCCCACTTACCCAGGCTGTTCCATTATCGTTAAAATGTATTTTTTTTCTTCAAACAAGAAAAGGTCATAAGTACATGGATTTCCCATCCGTACAATCATTTTCTATGTTCAGTTGACTATGAAAATTAGGTAAAATCTTTAATTTGGCAGTAATTAAGAAGATCATATCAAGAGGAACACATGTGTACTAAGTTTCAAGTTGATTGGATTTCAACTTCATCAAAAACTACCTCGACCATAAACTTTATAACCAGAAGCAGGACGGACGGACAGACTAGAAAACATATTGCCCATAAATGGAGCATAAAAATAGTAAGACTTGTTACATACCTGCCAACTTTTGAAAGTTCCCATATGGGTTTTTACTGCACAACAAAATTAAAGGTTACAATTTTTAGTGATGTATTTTGCAAGATCTGGATTGTCTAGAAAAAGCGTCATATTTGTATGAACTTACATGACTTACATGCCTTTTCCTTAAGTCTGTTTGTATAATTCTAGTTATTTTTAAATCGGTAGAAAAATTATACATGAAGCTAGCAGAAGCTAGACTATTAGCCTAGTTGCACATATTGTATGTTGACTTCTAACCAGTTATAAACAAATTTAATATATAAACTTCAATTTAATCCTTGAAAGGAGGTCTAAATTAATAAAATAATTTATAAATTTTAATTTTTTTATTTGTCCAAAATCATTTAAATTCATTTAATCAACATCCTTTTATGATTATTAGATTAAAATATTAATCATTTATAGTCTTTTTACCATTTACATTTTTAAAAGCAAAATAACTGAAAACAGGATAAAACAAAGGGAAGTAACAAAAAAGTATTTCAATATTCCCAATACACATCGTTTTGATAACACAACGGCAGTTAGCCGGAGGTAAACATCGTTGATTACCAGTATGTTTGACACCCAAGCTGTCAAGTGAAGCCATATAATTATACATCTTCTTTGATGTTCAGGTAAAATTTAACACAGGTGTCAATTACACCCGTACAGTAGTAAGAAATGATCAAATATGGCGTCTGAAAAATTTCATACACGGGAGTTTTTTCTCCTAAACGGAGATGTATGTTACGAAGGGCATCTAATTCACATGACAAAGGAAACCCATGAATAAAGATAACACTTTATATATCCTTTTTATTTATATAAAAATAAAATCTTCTTGTCTGCAGGATTGCAAATTCGTAACTTCAAGGGCGAACTTGTAAACAGGGCGAGTTGTACCGATACCAAATTCACGCATGCGTAATACAAATATCTACAGTTAAAACATTCTGTTACAAGTAAACAAATTACGTTCATGTGGATGAGATAAAAGGGTCATATTTACGATAGTGATTGTTTTACAATCATAATTTACAAATTAATTCAGATGCCCAATCATGTGTAAAAATCGGTGTCAGGAATCTAAGTTGTTTTGAAATTGTAATACACGAAATGAATGCGGCATACGGAGACTCAAAGCCAATGGTCGGCCCCTTAAGTCTTCAGAAGACTTGACGTCTTCTTCCACTAAAAAACAACCATAGTTGTTACAACAGCCATGTAAAAATAACTGTTTGAAAGCATGGCCATCTAATATGCACCTGCAAAGTGGAAAGGGATTAATATAAGTTGCAAAACTTGTTACCAAATCCACTATAAATAAATATGTTTAAACTAAATATGCCCATACAAGCTATATAAAAAAAGAAGCTAACAGTGAACAAAACTTAATTTTGCCAGTAGTCCTACCTCAAGAATCAGACTTTGTTATGGAAGGTCGTTTTGATCCCAACACTAATAAATTCGAAACGATCTTTATTCAATGTACCAATATATTAATATTTATTTGATTCACGGTCAATGTAAAGCTAGAGTTTCTACTGGTAAAGTCATCCCTTTCAAAAGAGCTTAACAAAGCCATCATGAATCGGTTGACCATTATCAATGTGTCGCAGCTAGAGATGACCACAGGTATGTTTGGAACACTTTTAAGAATTGTGGGTCATTAGAATTCTACTACTTTGAACTTTATTTGGCATTCAACTTTTTGGATTCTAGCATCTCTGACAGTCTTTTTAAAAAATAGTCTGATATGGAAGATTATCAGTCTGGTATTTTTGACAGTTTTATTCCAACTGTTGTAAGCACAATTCCTCTAACCTTTGAGTGTGAAGGTTAGGTAATATCTTAGGTTAGCATGCTTGCAAGGCCGCTAGCTGCTGATCCGTAGCTCTTAGGTCCTTATGTTTTTTTCAACTAATTGCGAACCATACTAGGAATACTATCCTCCTTCAAGAGTAGACTAGTCCAACAGATAACCAATCAATCTAACTGTAAGACTTCTCCGAAAGGAGGGTAGTATATCTAACCTAATGATTTTACCTTTCAGCTAGCAAGCAAGCTAGCTAAAAATATTACCTTTGCCTACACACTAAAGTCGTTTTGCTGTAAAACCATACTAAATATTACACATATGTACTTTCAAGGTACTGCAATATATCATATCTAGAGTTTGACATTGCACAAGGTCATGTTTTTCTCTTGACTGTTAAAGACATCTTTACACCAAATCAATTGAATGATGGATGTGTACTGGTTGAAATTTTAGTCTTATGTACATGTACATGATTTTTCATAAGTTGTAATTAGCTTTGAACTAGCTGTCAGTAACTGGAATAGCTCCCACATAGGTACTCATGATCAGTGTCTTTTGTTTTTGCGATGTATATTTTTCATGTTAAGCTTTTAAAGGCATTAATCCAGTGTTGGTATTTATCATTGTCAAAGGCCATACAGTTGCCTACATCCTCTTCATTTGAAGTTCAGTGGATAGTTAGTTGTCTCATTGGCAATAAAACCACATCTTATTTTTATAATAAAAGTTGCATCAAATCAATCAGTAGAGCATTTCAATCTTAAAAAAGTACAAATGTTCAGTACAATTACACCAATGTGGAAAGATACACCTATCAAGTTTGTTCTTCTATGTTCAATAATCATGATAATGCAAAGAGTTCCCTGGTGTGAATAATGGACATGTAATATGTTGGGTAAAATTCAAACTAGATTCATCCCCCGAAAGTCACAATTTATGGAGAAAATTAAAATAAACAATGAGGGTTTTCTAAGATTTATTCAGACTTTACAGTCCTATCTGTAGAACCACTTCACCATTTCTTGTTTGTCTGTGGTTACCTTAAAGTAAAAAAATACAGACATGTTATTACATGATAAACCCCGAAAATGGTTTTGTTTTGGTGTATATTTTAAGATTTTTGTTATATTCATGATATTTACATGTAGCTATCTAACTAATACATATAATGGATGAGGAGTTGTGTTTTGAAATCATCATATAGTCTTCAAATTAATAATGGCTTTACAAATTATAGCAATTTTTTTTAACCCATGAGGAATTTTAAATGATACATTTTGAACAAATATACATGAACCAAGGCTCCATGTTGAAGACCGTACTTTGACCTATAATGGTTTACTTTTACAAATTGTGACTTGCATGGAGAGTTGTCTCATTGGCACTCATACCACATCTTTTTATATCTATCTTTTTTTATTGAAAGGATAATATTCTATAATAAACAGCCTTATAAAATATTTCTGTGTACAAATAAATTTTGCCATGTTATGCTACATTACAAGTGTATATTCTTCACTATATGATTTTATAAATTGCAACAAAAGTATAAAACTTCGATTTTTGGTTCCATTTTAAGACATTACTTTCATTTTGGTTTGAAAAATAGAGGAAATACCACTTCAGCATATCTTTTACTGATTTATGATTACTTTAGAATAATACTATCAAACAATTACAAAAAAGTTTGACTGCTGTCCCATACCTTAATCTTCTGGCTTCTCTCTCAGATTCTAACAGTGTCAGGATATCTCCTTCTCTTACTGGACCTTTAACATTTCTGATGATGGATCTGTTACTATCATCTAAAAATTCTACACGGACCTGTAATGAAAATTAAATGATGCAAGGCTTGGAAAAACTTTAATATAATAGAGTATCTTATATCACTATATTAAAAATAATTGTTCCTTGTCCTAAGAATTTGTTTAATTATGTTTTCAACTGCAGCTCAAAATCTAAATGTTAAATACATGTACATGTGCATGCAAGTGTTTAAATATATCTTACCTTATGAAGAAAAAAAGTTACATTTAAAATTTTCTGACAATATTAAACTTGTTAACTAAACAAGCATCTTTACAGAAACAAAATAATTGACCCTGGGAAGATGATAGTCTCATTTTGAGTAAAACCCATTTACAATCTTAATGTTCACAAAAAAAAAAAATACCTGAGTACACTGTCCTTGTGATCCTGTTCTGCCCAAAATTTTGGTGACCTGGAAAATAGGAATAAAATATTTATTATGTAATACATTGCAGTGTTCTCCCCAGGCCGTCTTAGTGTCGCGGCACTGTGACGCTATATTTTATTTCCGTGATGCTATAATAATTTCCACAACGCTATAATTATTTTGAGGATGCTATTTTTCATTGTATCTATTGTAAAACCATGTCGATATTTTGAACTTTCATCTAATTCCTGCTTGTGATTATAAAAATTATATCACCTTAAATTGTAATCCCTTTAAATGGGATAATAGAGGCAATTCAGAGTGATTAAATAGGTGTTAATTGCCCTTTGGGTAATAACTGTTTGGATACAAATACCCCATGCTGTCACTTGTGACATCACTGACATGACTTATACCACATGTTCAAATCGCAAATTCAACATGCAGAAAAAGTAATTAGAATCATTAAACAATTCGAAATCTATGTTTGCATAATGAAAATTCAAAGATACAAACGAATTATCCTTAGGCCTAAAAAAAAAGATATGTGTTTCCGGTAACATCATTTTGAAAAAAAGGGTCGGTAGGTCGGAATTCTTTTTTTTTTTTTTTTTTTTTTTTTGACATCGTAAATGAAATCCGGAAAATTATCATGGTTTTTCCAAGTCCGGATCCGTAATTAGTTTCAAAAACCGGAAGTGTGCCATTTGCAATGTTTTTGAAGCACCTGCTGTGCAAATTTCTTGGATTTTAACCTATTTGGAATACCTTTTGACATTAATAAAATGTTTTACTGGCTTTCTATGCAAGTAGAAGCAAGAGAGAAAAAATATTATGTCATCTATCAGAAGCCTGTGTCAAAAACGGGGTCGGTTGATACAATTTTTTTTTTTTTTTTTGAAGATCAAATAAAAAAGTTAGGGTCGGGGCTAAAAAAACAGGGTCGGTCGGGTTACCGGAAACATCGATCTTTTTTTTCTCGGCCTTAAGAAAAAAGGTTTGGTCGTATTTTTTAACTACTTTCAAAAAATTACTTTCTTTTCCTTCACGTATAATAATATTTACTTGTCAATCGAGAGTGTATATAAAACATTTTAGTTTTGAGCTAAATAATTTTGATACTGCTTTAGAAACTGATCATAATTGGCCTAGTTGATGTGTCATCCTTTTGACACATTACAAGCACCATATGATATGTATTCTCAATCTCTTGTCAAACATTGTTAATTTTCGTAAATTTTCCTACGGCCGACATTGAAATATTTGGGTAAACTACAGATCGGAACCGGGCTAGATACGTTAAAAATCCTCATTTTCTGATAATAACTACAAATGCACAAATTAAATGGCACAGTAGAGTAAGACAAAAAAAAAACAATCTCTAAAAGAAAATTGCTTGATCTTCTTACTAAATTTATTCTTTTTGAAATTGCATTGTTAATATATACGGATTAAAGAAACTTAACTTTTGTTATAAATATATATCATTTTGATATAAAGAACTAACTGGAACTAATTCATTAAGTACCATGAAACAATGAATTTCATAGACTGTTAAGACATAACAAAGAAAAAAATGAAATTTTATTGCTATGATACTTTCTCTTCCCATTTTATACACAATTCATTCATTCTTGAGTTGGGTATGTACTAGGGTAACTGGAACCACACATATATTTATATTTGGCCCAATAGGAAAAAAATAATTCTGTAACTTTAAATGAATATAGAAAACATAATTAAATTGAAACAATTGTTATCATGGGTATAGTTTAATTGTATTCTCAGTTGTGAATTAAAACAACACAAACATATAACATATTAAAGAAAATAGAGCATTGCTGCGACGCGACAAATGACTGGAAAAAATACAGGTTTTTTTACGCCAAATGTGATGCTATCCAAAATTTCTGGGGAGAACACTGCATTGTAAGTTTAACACTTTTCAACCCCTAGTAAAAAGTAACATAAAGAACAGAAGCTTTGGCCATTTCAGCAAATTGTTTATTTTCCCTCTAGAATATTCTTACTTCAATTTAGTCTCCTACTGTCTCTTTTCTATTATTTTCTGTATTTCTGATAAATAAAGCACTAATTTATTTACTAAATTTTTGTCTGCAAATTGTCAAAAAGTCTTAAAAGGACCAAAATAGCCAAGGTTCTGCAGCTAGTCTGTGTCATACATGTATTCAAAAGATTGGTTGTTACTAATTTATCAAAGACCATCTTGTTCACATTAAATTGTGTACATGAAGTGTGCCTCCAGTGATTACAGACGTAAAATACTGACAAGGATAAAACTTAATGCCCCCTCCACCATGGCGGGAGCATAAAATAATATCTGCTTGTTGATATCACTTATATGGTAGTTTCCAAACAAAAGACCCTCATGGTCTCATAGACTTCTTTTGAAATTCATTGCATTTCCTTCATAAACTTTGGTTGTAGTGAACATCATTCATGCATCTAGGGGTTACTTCAATAAAAGTATTTCTCACCATTATGGTGTCGAAATAGCGAAAAATATGATACTGTATTGCACAAATTATTGATTTATTATTTTTCTGCAAATTAAAGTTCTTATATTTAAAAATTCAGCACTACTGTCATTAGAGAATTTTGATAATAAATTGCCTAAGGCTAAGGAACAATATTGATTTCTAGTTTATCCTGAATTTTCAAAACAAAAATGCTTGATGAATTTTAACAGTCCCATAACAGTTCATAGTGGTGAATAAGTAAGAAAGTATGGCTATAAAAGGTGGGGAATAGTTCCAATACACACCCCCCCCCCCTTTTCTCGACAGTCGCTGTCAATATAACAGTACAATTAGGAAGATTTATGAAGGAATTAGGGCACTTTGACCTCGAGCTTTGAGACAAGGGGAAAGAAAATTTTACTCAAATTGTGCCAAACAAAGCCCATTTTTAACTGATGTTCTATAGAAGCTAGACTTAAAATTCGCGCGATTGACCAAAAAAGGCAAATAAATTTACGCAATGGAAATTTTAGTAAATGTTCAAAATTAGTGTTTTATTTTTTATCAGAAAATTTAAATGATACTTTCTTTTAATGCCTGCTTATATACGGAATCCTTGAGGCAGATCATTTAAAATGGGTTATATCATAATTTACAGGGGCGATAGTAAAGGACAACTCTGCATAAATAATTTGGCCATTGACTCGTTGTCATGTTAGAGTTGGAAAAAAAATAAGTATATCTGTACATCATATCTTAAAACGTAAAAGGGGTTCCATGTAAAGGTTTTAAGTGAAAATTAAACACTGTGAATAGCATTTATGAACTAACTTTAGCAAGTTTTACTGGCTGGAGTTTATCCATGCTGGTGAATTTTACAAGGCCGGAAGTGAAAAGAAAGTAGGCACGTGCTTCCGGTGTAGATAAATTTGGTATTTCTTTGGAACAAACCCCAATATCCGGAAAACAACAGCTTCTTTGCTCGACAAAAATGCATATGTACTTCGCTGCATAATTTTACAAAACCATGTAAAGATTTGCAACAAAGCAATAAATTGTAAATAACAGCAATATGCAGCGATGAATGACTAATTTATTTAATGATGGAATTAAAACAAAAGCATGAAAACAAATAGCAACTGTATCTTAATGTCAGTTTGTCTGCATTTTGTGGTTTGCTTTTTTTTGGTTAAAGATGCTAACAAATTGCTATGATATGCTGCGCTTGTTACCAATATGTATGCTTTGCATATCTTATTTATCATTTTCAAACTGCTGAAATTTTAGAAATATTATATATATACTTCAGTGTTCATATCCGGCACATTATTATTTTTCAGTGTTAGTGGCTAATCTATGCAGTCTCTGTTGTAAATATCTAACCTTAGTATGTTCGGTTTTATGATTGTATAAATTTCGATATTGTTTTAGTTAACTTGAATCAGATTCAAAATGGATCGATATGATTCATTTTACATCATAATCATACTGATAAAGGATATCTGTTTTTCTAATTTTTCCATGTTTGAAATACAGAACTTCTCAAAAAATTTAGAAAATTTTACCCCCGCCCGGCCCAATTTGAAGTGCCGAAAAATCTAATATCCCCCATATTCTTTCCCAAATATTTCCAATGCGCGATCCCTTCCGTCCTTTAAGTTACAAATGACCAATCCATATTGTTAAATAGCACAAGAATATACAGTAAAATCAAACAGATTTTAAAAAAAAATAGTCTGAGTTAGGCCCCCTTTTCCGTTTAACATCAATTTTAAACTTTCCTATTGCAATAGTATCAAAGCATTTGGTTTTCCTGCCGTTTACACGGGTGCTCCCAATTCCGAACTATAAGACCGTCAATCAGTGAAAGAATTAGTCCTACGTTGTTTCATTCAAAAATGGCCAACGTAGATATACATATCGCCGAATCAAACCTTGAAGGAATAAATCTTTCTATTTTTGTTTAAATCGCCCTGATTCTGGAATAGGGTTCTTTGAAACTGATAATATCAAAATGCTTGATTTCTTGATTGACAACATATTTGTTACGTTTGGAGAACAAACGTAAAATCACCAAAAAAAAAAACCCGACCTCCAAGACAAATTCTTTACGGGAAAAAGTCCCTTTACAAATGCCAATATCAAAAGCTCAATCACATCAAACGGCTGGAAAACAACTGTTATAATCTTAACTTGGTACATGCATGTCCTTATGTAGATAACCTGGTTTTATAGCTTGCTAAACCTTTCACTTGTATGACAGTCGTCAACTGATCTGCTCTTCTGATCGACTAAGCCAGTAAACGTGTCCCTTTATTTCATAGAGGCTGACTTCATACAGGATCGAGCTTCTTAATTAAGACTGCCGCTTATCTTGACTTATATGTTGAAATTGACAATGAGGGTTATTTAATACAGAACTTTACGGCACAAGAGATGTTTCACTTCCATGCAATTGTGGATTTCCATTTTTCATGTATCAACATTCTGATGCAGCGTCTGCATGCACATGGAGTTACTCAGTATATTTATATAACACCTAGTTGATATGATATTTTACATCACGATTTCCATGATAGAGGGTTGATGCATATGTGCTAATAGGAAGCTATAAAGCCAAGAGTTTCAAGTTTTGATGTCAAAATCAGCCCTTCGAACAATTTTCGGATGCCTCACGAGTTGGTTGATTGTTCAATAATACCTTGTCGACAGATCATGACGCATGTTCCAATTGTCGTAACCCCACGAGTTGATTGGTTGTTCCATAATACTTTGTTCACAGATCATGACGCATGTTCCAAGTGTCGTAACCACAATCTTTTCCTGTAATGCATTAGAACTGCCGATTAAACTCATCACCGTGTTTATACATACACGAGCAACAAGATGGGTTATCAGTCATGTTGAGCAGGATCTGCTTACCCTTCTGGAGAACCTGAGATCATCCACGGTATTTGTCGGTTTCATTTTGCTCAGTTTTTAGTTTTGTATTCTGTAGGTTTTTTTTCAGTGTCATGGTATTGTTTTTACGTAGATACATTGAAAACTCCAAACATACCATTATATCTGAAACGATGATAACTTTAAATGGAATAAATGTACAGTAAATAAACCAAACAGGGTGACCAGCAGGATTTTTAAACAGCCGAAAAAGTTATTGTTTGGTAAGAGCGTTGTCCTTTTGTTATAGCTGAACGAATACCCGTTCAATAAACTTTTTGGGCAAAGTAGGCTTTTTCATCACGTCGTCTATTACACGGCCGACACTCGGCTAACCGAGAGATTGGTCGGTTAATCTATATTGAGTATGCGGCTATATCGGCGGTTGGTCTGTTAATCGGGTTGGCTAAAGTCTGTTAATCAGGTGTTATCGAGAAAATCATTGAAAGTTCAGCATGTTTCATTGTATAACTTTCTTAATATATTTTCATCATAAAAAGTATTCATGTCTAACAAAACAATGCAATGTACTGAATTCAGTGCTGTAATTATTATTTTTCTAGCTTCAATGTACGATCTATAAAATGAAAAGGCGGGTTACTCATCAATAAATTTACACACATTTTACACACATAAAATGTACACAAAATAACACATTGGTTAAATTTACTTGCATTCAATATTTTGAACATCGATAAAAGAAAGGCATTATATTTGTTAACAATATTAATATCATTGTGTGAAAAATTTAAACGAAAATCTATATTTTGGTGACATAAATCAATCTTTATTTAAAACCTGGTCTGTTAATGGGTCGGATGTATAAAACCCGGTCTGTTAATTGGTCTGTTAAGAGTTATGAATGGCAATAAAAGTATAATTTTATTGCTATATGGGGTGTTATCGGATCAAATGAGTAGGCTCAAGACGAGCGGCTAAAATATACGAAAACAACACATGAGCAATGAAACATAACATATACGGAAACAACACATGAAATTGAAAATTGATAAAAATGGTTTCAAAAAGTGTAATATTAAAGTGATATTAATTTCATCCAAGAATGATCGCATATATCATGTTGAGCCTGTTTAATTGTCATGAATGGCACAAATTTGTCATCTACATTGGTAACCAGTATATAAATCAGAGATAAACGTCGTAATGTAACTAAACATCAGTAAGTAAAATATATTGGGATGACAAAAATAAATAAAATGTAGAAAAAAAATGACATAACCGAATTTAAAGAATACAGAAATAAACAATACCCCCAATCCGGACCCTCATGGTATACACGAGAATCTGGATGGAAACTCAGAATATAGAATAATATATATAAGGACAGTAGATAGTGATACATTGCTAGAAACGAGAGAAAAATAATACTTGTTTAAGAATACACACATGAAACACCGATAGCTGTTGAAACAGTAACGGATTACGATGTACTTATATTGGTGACAAATTCTAGAAGTTTACATGCGGACAACTATGGTGGCAGGTTAATGCCATTTTGCGTTTTAGCGCTTTAGCGTTATCGCCTTACATATTCTATATGGCGAAAACGCGAAATTGCGAAGTCGAAAACGCGAAACCGATTTCTCGTTTTCGACTTCGCGTTTTCGCGTTTTCGACTTCGCGATTTCGCCTTTTCGCCCTATAGAATATGAAACGCGAAATGAACTTCACCGGCCACCATAGACAACTGTAGTTCTCCTCTGCACTTATGTAGAAAGGAACTAAACGGAATAAAATGAATTGAAACTTAAAATAACCAAATGCAGCTGCATTCGCTCCTTTCCGTTTACTTCTTTAGAGTGATTTGTTAACAACATATGATTAAGTAATAGAAGAAAAGAACCAATTGGATGATGCTGACCAATTAGGGTTTAACGTCCAGTGACAAATATCATGTTCATATGTGAACGAGAACACGTTATATGTACCCTGTGTTGTATTAGAAAGACACTTTCAGTCGGAATTGAGAACGTGCTACTTCGAACAGACACAAACATTAAGGCTGATTGAAAACGTCAATAAAAAATGCATGCATATGCCAGAGACCAATCCATATCACGCTATATTGAAGATACACACCCTTCAATAAGATGCAAAGAAAGTCAAAATAAAAATGCTCTTTCTGGGATACTGTGGCACCGTATTGTCATTTTTGTTTACTCAGGAACATCTCATTCTTAATTTTTTCAAGGGGAAAATATAAAGGTAGCAAAATTATTGTCGTGGCTAAATAACTCTTAACTGACACAATTTCAATTGTCCAACCCATTAACAGACTTTATTCCCATAATTTTCACTAAAACGTGGTATTATTCACGTTATTTTCAATAATGAAATATTTACTCATGTCAATTTATTTTTTAGAACCACAGTACTATTTTTTGCCCTTTAAATGATATCTAAATTTGTTTGTTTCGCCTTTTATTAAAAAAAATGCTATGCGTATAAGCATAAATACTACATACTTGCGCGACGCCTTTTAGTTTTACTGAAAACTGCGCAGACTAAGAAATGTTTTTACAAGTGCAAAATGTTCTATGATAGATATCATTTTGTCAGACACTTTTCTTTGTTTGATTTGGTTCTTATAACATGCCAACAATCTGTATATTTAACAGTTTAACATTAAATTAAGCGTTTTACTCTTAACAGATGTATAACCAACCCGATTAACAGACCAATCGCCCATATAGCCGCATACTCAATATGGATTAACCGACCAATCTCTCGGTTAGCCGAGTGTCGGCCGTGTATTAGCTTTTACAAAAATCTTCTCCTCTAAAACTGTACTAGGCCAAATCATTGTTTTCCTTTTCATTCAGAAACCGATTAATTTAATTGTTTTGTTTGGTAGTCGTTCAGTTGCAAGTATTTCATGCATTTTCTAGACGAGAAATATAATACTTAGGTTATTCTGTTGCGGATCCAGAAATGTTCAAAAGAAGTGGACATTGGCTGCCATAAACTTGAGTTGTTCCAGGAAATAAATACTAGTATATGAATTATTCTGTATAGATTCAAAGCAAGTTGTAATGAAATCTAGATTATATATGTGTCCGTTTAGGACAATTTCGGTGGTTATTTCGTATTTAAGACTTCGATTGGTACGTGTGCTGTTAAAAAACACGTACTTTATAGAATTACAATGCATGTTTGTTTCTAATTACAATTGTCCGTATATAGGCTACCTTTTTATGCTTGATTTGAGATCAAAAGTTGATTGTTTAACAAGGCTGCGGTCAAATAGAATTTCGTGAGTAGTTTTAGTGTCGAGAGTGTGTCTTGTTTTGTGGGTTCTCATTGGTTTGAAATTTTGTGACCCTAACTTTTGGCCAGTGGAAAACTTCCCGCCGAAGTGTTTCAAATAGCAGATACTTTGATTTCAGACTAACAAGTTGGACATAATTTACAGAAGCAAAATATTTAATAATCTTTGATGTGAAAAGATTTGAAGCTTTTGTAGTAGCCACACATACATGAGGTAAATGTTACTTAGATATTTTCCAAGAATTAAAATTATACGACTTTTTAACTCATAAATTTTGGATATGACACAAAAGACCATCTGACATAGAATTTTTGATGAAGTTAAAATTATATATGCTTTCAAGATGGAAAGAAAAAAAAAGACTTCATGGCTGATGTATTTCTGAATTATATTAACATCATATTTATCTTTATCTATTTAACATTTTATTTGTATTTCAAATTTCAAAAGCATCAACTGATGGCTCGTGTTCATTGACCCCCTTTATTGTTTTTAGACGACGGAACAAATTGAAATTAATAAAAGATACAAGGCTTGCACTGGTTATTAAGAAACCAACTAAGAGTTTGGTTTGATACAGTCAAATATATTTTTCAATAACAAATATTATATCTCATATTAATTTGCAAATATATATAACACATTATTTTGCTTAATTATCGATAGAGGGTCAGTGGCGGATCCAGGGGGGGGTCCGGGGGTTGGAACCCCCCTTCTTTTTGGCCGATCAATGCATTTGAATGGGAGCATATAGTTGGAACCCCCCTTTTACTCTGGGTTGGGACCCCCCTTTTTAAAATGGCTGGATCCGCGCCTGAGGGTAGTGAAGAACCAGGTTCGACTGGCCGTTTTTATTCAGTTTTTACACCACCACGAGCCTTTTCTAAACCCCAGTGTTGTCTATTGTTTATAAAAGTATCTCCTTTATTGGACAATCAATTCTATTTACTTGATCATGAATATTCGTGAAATATTTGAACTGAAAGTCGTGAAAGCCGAAAAATGTCAAATCGAACGAACTTTTGTCAGTGGTCAAGGTCAATTTAAGCGGAAGCACCTCCTAGCGCATCTTTTTCAGTTTCAGAAAACCATCAACATCATTTTAAAGTTGAATCGAATTCACGATTTCAGAAATATCTTGAGTTTCGTCATTATATTTATAGCTGTTGGCTTTTTTTAAGAGAAGCTGCATAAGCTGTTTAGGTTGATTTAATCATTTAGCAAATATATGACCTCATTTTGGGAGCAACCATTTCAAAGGCAAAGTGGGAAAAAAGGGGTGGGGTATTTGAGTTTTAGAGTAGGAATTAACTTTTTTTTAGGTTTTAGGATTTGCATACTTCACTCTGGGTACAGACAAACCTGGATAAGTTTTAAAGCATGACTGGACATAGATGTATGACATTTTTTTTTGTTTTTTATTTCATTCCTGCAAATTTTCTAAGGAACTTAATATTGAATTCAGTGGCAAAAACCCTTATATTTGTTTTCTTTCATCATGTTTTTAAATCAGGGCCCCTTTTTTGTCCCAAGATTCCAGATAAGATATTAAACATCATTCAATCAATCAAGATATCACAAACCATATAAATTCAATAAATGATACACACAATGGCTTTGTAATGATATTACATTAGAAAGAGAAAATTCACACACAGCTAACAACTATATATCTGTATTATATCCTATTTTGTAGGAACTTGCTATAACTGTTTAATTTACAAGGAATCTAAATAAACAGAATGACTACATAGCGACAAGACAGCAAGTCATAAAAGAAAAAAGTTTGGTTGCTGGGATGGTAAGTTAATGATATTACATATAGCGATTACATTGTATTTACTTAAGCAAGGAAGAAATATATTATCATTACAAATCTGAGTTATCTCCCATATTTAAAGTATACATAAAAATAGAGTTTAATACATCTTTCATCATAACTTAATCAAACGTATAAGAAGGGAAACAAGAAAGACGGTTTTACAGAAATAATATTATGTATGTAATAAATGATAAAAATTGCTACCAAACATTTGTAAAACTTAATTATAAACTAAAATTTGAAACTTAATTTTATAACATTATCCCCCTTTAATTAGCAAAAAAAGTTATAAAAGAAGAAATATGTACTTCATATGATACTGTAACCTGAAATTGAGTTGTGATATAATAAAGGGAAACAGTAATGTAAAATACAAAAACATATTTTTTTATTTTTTATTTTAACCCACACATGATGATGTGACACATGATATGCTTGTTCCAAATCCTTAAAATATGTAAATACATTGTACCGTAGTTATATTTTCTTAAATCTTATTGTGTTTTTTTGTCGTTGTCATGTCTGTGAAATTGGTGGTAATGGAAGATCTAGGATAATCTCTGGATTTCTCAACTTCAAAAATATTATAGCCTGAAGAAATCTGTAGTTTAATATTCCTGAAGAAATCTGTAGTTTAATATTCCTGAAGAAATCTGTAGTTTAATATTCCTGAAGAAAGTATGTTGATGGCCAGATATGTTTTGAGTTTTTTCTGTAATTTTATAAATTTTGTTTTCAGGAATAAAGCATCCATGATACAAGCATTTTCTGCTTCCCCATAGACGGATGCTACAGAGCTAATTGTACATCAGAATGTTAATATGACATCAATTCAAAATTTCTTTTTCATTTGTTTCTGAAAGTTGACATTGTATTGCATTCTCAACCTTTAGATAGGTACAAGAAATTCAAACACATTTATTAAAAGTGATGCTTAAAAGTTGATTTTAAAATTTATAATATAAGAGCAAAACACCATAATAATAGAAAGTTCAACATAGCAGACTTGCTTGTCAGTGTTTACAATCTGTTTCAAAGCAAAATGGATAGTA
Source organism: Mytilus edulis (assembly GCF_963676685.1). Classification (NCBI taxonomy): domain Eukaryota; kingdom Metazoa; phylum Mollusca; class Bivalvia; order Mytilida; family Mytilidae; genus Mytilus; species Mytilus edulis. The sequence goes on along the minus strand of NC_092344.1, from coordinate 32,577,688 downwards.
ACCTTTGGTTGGCAAGACATAAAGCATGAGCATGGCGCGGACTAACATAGCAGCAGCACCATCTAACATACCCAAAAGCATGCATTTAGCACAGTATATAACTTAAATGCTATGCTGACTTACTGATCCTATGGTGGTTTTACTCTTTCAATTTCTGGTAAATTTTATTTAATTGAAAAAAAATGATGAATCGGTAGTTTTCTAATGTGCCTCAGTGAAGAGCCAGTGGAAGCCAAAGATTCTTGCAGAGGTTGAGAATTTGTAAGTTTATATACTATATCAGGTTATGTTTAGTCTCAGATTTTATTACTGGATTGGACCTCAAATTGGATACTGTGGAATCATTATTATTTGTTTAATACTGATCCTCATGGATTTCGTAGGAACAGGTGAACCACAAAATTAAATGTTCAACAAATTCCAAATTTTTAATAGGCTTGTATGCATACTTTGGTAAATCCATCAAATTAAATATTCACAAACATGTAAGTTTTCCTCAATCCACGAAAAATTGGTACCCATGAAAATACTTGAATCTACAGTAGTTACATCTTTTTTAATTAAATACAGCATTTATTTTTATTTTTATGTTGCCAAACAATGTATTGCAAATTTTAATGTCTACTGGAAATTAGCAAAAATTAAAAACTCCAACTTTTTTTTATTATTTGATGAATCCAGTTTTATGGTTTGAAAAATGATGGCTTACACTTTAATGTATATGATAGAATATAATGAACACTTAATATAAATTCAGCATTTTTCATACTGAGTCAGAATCTTGTTTGATAATTGAAAACAAAGCTATTTTGTTTTACACTATCATTTAATTAAAAAGTAATAAGCATGCAGGGGTGACCAGCCATTTAAAAAAAGGGGGTTGCATGGAAGGGGGCTCAACCTTGTATAAAGGGGTGTTCCAACAATATGTTCCCATTCAAATGCATTGATTGTCAGTTAAAAGGGTAGGTCCTACCCCTGGAACCACTGGCATGAGACAACTAAAATACAGTACATTTCACTCCACTATACATATTCCCAAATTTGTTTTGACTTTCTAACGTGTAAAAAATGAATGAAAATTGTTTATCCAGTTTTTTGTCGAGCCTGCAACTTTTGTTGCAGAAAGCTCGACATAGGGATAGTGATCCGGCAGCGGCGGTGTTAGCTAACTTCTTAAAAACTTTATATTTTAGAAGGTGGAAGACCTGGTTGCTTCAAACTTTGTATATAGATGCCTCATGTTACGAAGTTTCCGTCAGTCACATGTCCAATGTCCTTGACCTCATTTTCATGGTTCAGTGACCACTTGAAAAAAAAGTTCAAATTTTTTGTAATGTTGAATTCTCTCTTATTATAAGTAATAGGATAACTATATTTCATATGTGCGTACCTTGCAAGGTCCTCATGTCTGTCAGACAGTTTTCACTTGACCTCGACCTCATTTCATGGATCAGTGAACAAGGTTAAGTTTTGGTGGTCAAGTCCATATCTCAGATACTATAAGCAATAGGTCTAGTATATTTGGTGTATGGAAGAACTGTAAGGTGTACATGTCCAACTGGCAGGTGTCATCTGACCTTGACCTCATTTTCATGGTTCAGTGGTTATAGTTAAATTTTTGTGTTTTGGTCTGTTTTTCTCATACTATATGCAATAGGTCTACTATATTTGTTGTATGGAATGATTGTAAGGTGAACATGTCTAGCGGGCAGATGTCATGTGACCTTGACCTCATTTTCATGGTTCAGTAGTCAATGTTAAGTTTTTGAGTTTTGGTCTTTTTATCTAATACTATAAGCTATAGGTGAACTATATTTGTATGGAAATATTTTATGATCTTTATGTCAGTCGCGCAGGTTTTATTTGACCGTGACCTCATTTTCACGGTTCATTGCCCTGTGTTAGGTTTTTGTCGAGCCTGCAACTTTTGTTGCAGAAAGCTCGACAGGATAGTGATCCGGCGGCGGCGGCTACGGCGGCAGTGTTAGCTAACCTTTTAAAAGCTTTATATTTCATAAGGTGGAAGACCTGGATGCTTCATACTTTGTATATAGATGCCTCATGTTACGAAGTTTCCTTCAGTCACATGTCCAATATCCTTGACCTCATTTTCATGGTTCAGTGACCACTTGAAAAAAAAGTTCAAATTTTTTGTAATGTTGAATTCTCTCTTATTATAAGTAATAGGATAACTATATTTCATATGTGCGTACCTTGCAAGGTCCTCATGTCTGTCAGACAGTTTTCACTTGACCTCGACCTCATTTCATGGATCAGTGAACAAGGTTAAGTTTTGGTGGTCAAGTCCATATCTCAGATACTATAAGCAATAGGGCTAGTATATTCGGTGTATGGAAGGACTGTAAGGTGTACATGTCCAACTGGCAGGTGTCATCTGACCTTGACCTCATTTTCATGGTTCAGTGGTTATAGTTAAATTTTTGTGTTTTGGTCTGTTTTTCTCATACTATATGCAATAGGTCTACTATATTTGTTGTATGGAATGATTGTAAGGTATACATGTCTAGCGGGCAGATGTCATGTGACCTTGACCTCATTTTCATGGTTCAGTGGTCAATGTTAAGTTTTTGAGTTTTGGTCTATAAGCTATAGGTGAACTATATTTGTATGGAAATATTTTATGATCTTTATGTCAGTCGCGCAGGTTTTATTTGACCGTGACCTCATTTTCACGGTTCATTGCCCTGTGTTAGGTTTTTGTCGAGCCTGCAACTTTTGTTGCAGAAAGCTCGACAGGGATAGTGATCCGGCGGCGGCGGCAGTGTTAGCTAACCTTTTAAAAGCTTTATATTTCAGAAGGCGGAAGACCTGGATGCTTCATACTTTGTATATAGATGCCTCATGTTACGAAGTTTCCTTCAGTCACATGTCCAATGTCCTTGACCTCATTTTCATGGTTCAGTGACCACTTGAAAAAAAAGTTCAAATTTTTTGTAATATTGAATTCTCTCTTATTATAAGTAATAGGATAACTATATTTCATATGTGCGTACCTTGCAAGGTCCTCATGTCTGTCAGACAGTTTTCACTTGACCTCGACCTCATTTCATGGATCAGTGAACAAGGTTAAGTTTTGGTGGTCAAGTCCATATCTCAGATACTATAAGCAATAGGGCTAGTATATTCGGTGTATGGAAGGACTGTAAGGTGTACATGTCCAACTGGCAGGTGTCATCTGACCTTGACCTCATTTTCATGGTTCAGTGGTTATAGTTAAATTTTTGTGTTTTGGTCTGTTTTTCTCATACTATATGCAATAGGTCTACTATATTTGTTGTATGGAATGATTGTAAGGTGTACATGTCTAGCGGGCAGATGTCATGTGACCTTGACCTCATTTTCATGGTTCAGTGGTCAATGTTAAGTTTTTGAGTTTTGGTCTTTTTATCTAATACTCTATGCTATAGATCAACTATATTCGGTGTATGAAAATATTTTATGATCTTTATGTCAGTCGCGCAGGTTTTATTTGACCGTAACCTCATTTTCATGGTTCATTGCACAATGTTAAGTTTTTGTGTTTTGGTCTATTTTTCTTAAACTATTAGTAATAGGTCAACTATATATGTTGTATAGAAGCATTGTTAGCTGTACATGTCTGGCTGGCACGGTTCATCTGACCTTGACCTCATTTTCAAGGTTCATTGGTCTTTGTTTAGTTATCTTGGTTAATGTTAAGTTTATGTGACAGTTGTTATAAAGCTTAACTTTATACTTAGGACTATCAACATAATATCAATGATTAGTATAGAAGGCGAGACATTTCAGCGTGTGAACTCTTGTGATGTCTTCCTTTTAATTTTGCTGGTTTATCATAAGCATTTTGATTTAATCTACCACAGACAATCAAGCATGATAATTTTAAACAAACTTGTAATTTCAAAATCAATCTTTTCTTTTCAGTCTTTCATCTTGTATACTTCACAAGATTATATGAGAGCCTGCATCCTTAACCTATTGGATGATGGCCAATATCTGTATCCTTAACTTAACTGATTTTTGTCAGCCTGTAAGTTGATGCTATATAAAACTTGTTCTTTTTTCACATCAGGTTTAAATTCCAGTTTGGACCCTAAATTTTTACACGGGTTTACTGCATTTATTGTTAATGTTCAATGGCCAAAGTGCATTTTAATGAAAAGAGAAATGTTCATGTATAATTTTTATCATGGTTAAATATTTATTTTGATATACAACTCACAAAATTTTCCGTATACTGTGAAAGTACTTTAATTCGTGGGTATCAATTTTCGTGGATTGAGCAATATTTACATGTTCGTGGGTTTTTTAATTCGTGGATTTTATTTTATTTTTTTTAAATTGAAAATTAAAGCCTATAAAAACGAAGGTTACAAATGTTTTGAATGGTGGAAATTGCAAAGTAAGCATTCACCCCTGTAAATTGAAGTAATAACACTAATGAATCCATGATAAAGTGATCATCAAAGGTGTAAATTAGGCCATAAACATGTCACCTAAAGAAAATAGTAACATAAAAAATGATATAAACGTATCTTAAATTTTGAAATAATTCTTATCAAAATCAAGCCCAGTATGAAATTATTATTTCCCATATGTACGAGCACTATGAGGATATGAAATGAATACTTTATCATACTAGCATATCAATATCAGAAATCTGACTTTCATCGATCAAAAATATTTTTTATGAGAATTAAAAGAACAAAAGTTGTACAGTTTAGGCTATTAAAGATTAAATGAGTATAATCCTGCATGTGGTTGTAGTTCTGTGACTGCTATTAAAGTATTCTCAGATTTGGCGTTATTCAATATATTCTCAAGAATATATCAGTAGTCAAACCTACCGACGGGGATCTTTCCATGTCTTGATTTGGACAATGGTTGTTTTATTTCGTTGGAAACTTAAATTCGTGGATAAAGTCATCCACGAAAACCACGAAAATTGGTACCCCACGAATAAAAGTACTTTCACAGTATACAGTATTTTGTTTATAAAATGACAAATCACAAATTATTAATTGATTCTACCACAAACTGTGTACGTCTCCTTACAATATCAAATGTATGCCAAACTGTATCCTTACAATATCAGATGTATGCAAAACTATCCATACAATATAAGATGTATGAATGCATGTATCTTTACAAAATCAGATGTATGCCAAACTATATCCAATTACAAAATCAGATGTATGCAAAACTATCCTTACAAAATGAGATGTTTGCCAACTGTATCCTTACAAAATCAGATGTATGCAAGCCTGTATCCTAACAAAATCAGATGTGTGCCAAACTATATCCTTACAAAATCAAATGTATGCCAAAACTGTATCCTTACATAATCAAATGTATGCCAACCTGTATCCTTACTATATCAGATGTATGCCACAACTGTATCCTTACAAAATCAGATGTATGCCAAAACTGTATCCTTACAATATCAGATGTATGCCAGCCTGTATCCTTACAATATTAGATGTATGCCAAACTATATCCTTCCAAAACAAGATGTATGCCAACTGTATCCTTACAAGATCAGATGTTTGCCAAAACTGTAACCTTACAAAATCAGACGTATGTCAAAACTGTATCCTTACAAGATCAGATATATGCCAAAACTGGATCCTTCCAATATCAGATATATGCCAAAACTGTATCCTTACTATATCAGATGTATGCCAAAACTGTATCCTTACAAAATCAGATGTATTCTGAAACTGTATCCTTACAAAATCAGATATATATCCTTACAAAATCAGATGTATGCAAGCCTGTATCCTTACAAAATCAGATGTATGCCAGCCTGTATCCTTACAATATTAGATGTATGCCAAACTATATCCTTCCAAAACAAGATGTATGCCAACTGTATCCTTACAAGATCAGATATTTGCCAAAACTGGATCCTTCCAATATCAGATATATGCCAAAACTGTATCCTTACTATATCAGATGTATGCCAAAACTGTATCCTTACAAAATCAGATGTATTCTGACACTGTATCCTTACAAAATCAGATATATATCCTTACAAAATCAGATGTATGCAAGCCTGTATCCTTACAAAATCAGATGTATGCCAGCCTGTATCCTTACAAAATCAGATGTATGCCAAAACTGTATCCTTACAAAATCAGATTTATGCCAAAACTGCATCCTTACAAAATCATATGTTTGCCAAACTATATCCTTACAAAATCAGATGTTTGCCAGCATGTATCCTTGCAAAATCAGATGTATGCCAAAACTATATCCTTACAAAATCAGATGTATGCCAAAACTGTATCCTTACATAATCAGATGTATTCAAAACTGTATCCTTACAAAATCAGATGTATGCCAATCTGTATCCTTACTATATCAGATGTATGCCTCAACTGTATCCTTACAAAATCAGATGTATGCCAAAACTATATTCTTACCATATCAGATAAATGCCAGCCTGTATCCTTACAAAATCAGATGTATGCCAAAACTATATCCTTACAAAATCAGATGTATTCCAAAACTGTTTCCTTACAAAATCATATGTATGCCAAACTATATCCTTACAAAATCAGATGTATGCCAAAACTATATCCTTACAAAATCAGATGTATTCCAAAACTGTTTCCTTACAAAATCATATGTATGCCAAACTATATCCTTACAAAATCAGATGTATGCCAAACTGTATCCTTACAAAATCATATGTATGCCAGCCTGTATCCTTACAAAATCATATGTATGCCAGCCTGTATCCTTACAAAATCAGATGTATGCCAAAACTATATCCTTACAATATCAGATGTATGCCAGCCTGTATCCTTACAAAATCAGATGTATGCCAAAACTATATATACAAAATCATATGTATGCCAGCCTGTATCCTTACAAAATCATATGTATGCCAAAACTATATTCTCACAAAATCAGATGTATTCCAAAACTGTTTCCTTACAAAATCATATGTATGCCAAACTATATCCTTACAAAATCAGATGTATGCCAAAACTGTATCCTTACAAAATCAGATGTATGCCAACCTTTATCCTTACAAAATCAGATGTATGCCAAACTATTTCCTTACAAAATCAGATGTTTGCAAAACTACCCTTACAAAATCAGATGTATACCAGCCTGTATACAAACATAATCAAATGTATGCCAAACTATATTCTTACAAAATCAGATGTATGCAAGCCTGTATCCTTACAAAATCAGATGTATGCCAAACTATATCCCTACAAAATCAGATGTATGCCAGCCTGTATCCTTACAAAATCAGATGTATGCCAAAACTGTATCCTTACAAAATCAGATTTATGCCAAAACTGTATCCTTACAAAATCAGATGTATTCCAAAACTGTTTCCTTACAAAATCAGATGTATGCCAACACTGTATCCTTACAAAATCAGATGTATGGCAAACTGTATCCATACAATATCAAATTTATGCCAAACTGTATCCTTACAAAATCAGATGTTTGCCAACTGTATCCTTACAAAATCAGATGTATACCAAACTATATCCTTACAAAATCCGATGTTTGCCAGCATGTATCCTTGCAAAATCAGATGTGTGCCAAACTATTTCCTTACAAAATCAGATGTATGCTAAAACTGTATCCTTACATAATCAGATGTATGCCACAACTGTATCCTTACAAAATCAGATGTATGCAAAACTGTATCCTTACCATATCAGATGTATGCAAGCCTGTATCCTTACAAAATCATATGTTTGCCAAACTATATCCTTACAAAATCATATGTTTGCCAGCCTGTATTCTTACAAAAAAAATATGGCAAACTGTATCCTAACACAATCAGATGTATGGCAAACTGTATCCTTAAAAATTCAGATGTATGCAAAACTGTATCCTTACAAAATCAGATGTATGCCAAAAACTGTATCCTTACAAAATCAGATGTATGCCAAAACTGTATCCTTACTAAATCAGATGTATTCTGAAACTATATCCTTACAAAATCAGATATATAAATTTACAAAATCAGTTGCAGCCAGCATGTATCCTTACATAATCAAATGTATGCCAGCCTGTATCCTTACAAAATCAGATGTATGCCAGCCTGTATCCTTACAAAATCATATGTTTGCCAAACTATATCCTTACAAAATCAGATGTTTGCCAGCCTGTATTCTTACAAAAAAAATATGGCAAACTGTATCCTTACACAATCAGATGTATGGCAAACTGTATCCTTACAAAATCAGATGTGCAAAACTGTATCCTTACAAAATCAGATGTATGCCCAAACTGTCCTTACACAATCAGATGTATGTCAAAACTGTATCCTTAAAAAAACAGATGTATGCCAAACTGTATGCTTACACAATCAGATGTATGCCAAAATTGTATCCTTACAAAATCTGATGTATGCCAAAACTGTATCCTTACAAAATCAGATGTATGCCAAACTATATCCTTACAAAATCAGATGTATGCCAGCCTGTATCCTTACAAAATCAGATGTATGCCAAAACTGTATCCTTACAAAATCAGATTTATGCCACAACTGTATCCTTACAAAATCAGATGTATTCCAAAACTGTTTCCTTACAAAATCAGATGTATGACAACACTCTATCCTTACAAAATCAGATGTATGGCAAACTGTATCCTTACAATATTAAATTAATGCCAAACTGTATCCTTACAAAATCAGATGTTTGCCAACTGTATCCTTACAAAATCAGATGTATACCAGCCTGTATCCTTACATAATCATATGTTTGCCAGCCTATATCCTTACAAAATCAGATGTTTGCCAGCATATATCCTTACAAAATCAGATGTGTACAAAACTATATCATTACAAAATCAGATGTATGCCAAAACTGTATCCTTACATAATCAGATGTATGCAAAACTGTATCCTTACAAAATCAGATGTATGCCAACCTGTATCCTTACTATATCAGATGTATGCCACAACTGTATCCTTACAAAATCAGATGTATGCCAAAACTGTATCACAATATCAGATGTATGCCAAAACTAAATCCTTACAATATCAGATGTATGCTAACCTGTATTCTTACATTATTAGATGTATGCCAAACTATATCCTTTCAAAATCAGATGTATGCCAACTGTATCCTTACAAGATCAGATGTTTGCCAAAACTGTAACCTTACAATATCAGATGTATGCCAAAACTGTATCCTTACAAAATCAGATGTATGCCAGCCTGTATCCTTACAATATCAGACGTATGTCAAAACTGTATCCTTACAAGATCAGATATTTGCCAAAACTGTATCCTTGCAATATCAGATGTATGCCAAAACTGTATCCTTACTATATCAGATGTATGCCAAAACTGTATCCTTACAAAATCAGATGTATTCTGAAACTGTATCCTTACAAAATCAGATATATAAATTTACAAAATCAGTTGCAGCCAGCATGTTTCCTTACATAATCAAATGTATGCCAGCCTGTATCCTTACAAAATCATATGTATGCCAAACTATATCCTTACAAAATCAGATGTATGCCAAAACTGTATCCTTACAAAATCGGATGTATGCCAACCTTTATCCTTACAAAATCAGATGTATGCCAAACTATATCCTTACAAAATCAGATGTTTGCAAAACTGTATCCTTACAATATTAGATGTATGCCAGCATGTATCCATACATAAACAAATGTATGCCAGCCTGTATCCTTACAAAATCATATGTGTGCCAAACTATATCCTTACAAAATCAGATGTATGCCAGCCTGGATCCTTACAAAATCATATGTGTGCCAAACTATATCATTACAAAATCAGATGTATGCCAAAACTGTATCCTTACAAAATCAGATGTATGCCAAAACTGTATCCTTACAAAATCAGATGTATGCCAGCCTGGATCCTTACAAAATCATATGTGTGCCAAACTATATCCTTACAAAATCAGATGTATGCCAGCCTGGATTCTTACAAAATCAGATGTATGCCAAAACTGTATCCTTACAAAATCAGATTTATGCCAAAACTGTATCCTCACAAAATCAGATGTATTACAAAACTGTTTCCTTACAAAATCAGATGTATGCCAACACTGTATCCTTACAAAATCAGATGTATGGCAAACTGTATCCTTACAATATCAAATTTATGCCAAACTGTATCGTTACAAAATCAGATGTTTGCCAACTGTATCCTTACAAAATCAGATGTATACCAGCCTGTATCCATACAAAATCATATGTTTGCCAAACTATATCCTTACAAAATCAGATGTTTGCCAGCATGTATCCTTGCAAAATCAGATGTGTGCCAAACTATATCCTTACAAAATCAGATGTATGCCAAAACTGTATCCTTACAAAATCAGATGTTTGCCAAAACTACATCCTTACAAAATCAGATGTATGCAAAAATGTATCCTTACAAAATCAGATGTATGCCAGCCTGTATCCTTACAAAATCAGATGTTTGCCAGCTTGTATTCTTACAAAATCAGATGTATGCCAGCCTGTATCCTTACAAAATCATATGTTTGCCAAACTATATCCTTACAAAATCAGATGTTTGCCAGCCTGTATTCTTACAAAAAAAAGTATGGCAAACTGTATCCTTACAAATTCAGATGTATGCAAAACTGTATCCTTACAAAATCAGATGTATGCAAAACTATATCCTTCCAAAATCAGATGTATGCCAAAACTGTATCCTTACAAAATCAGATGTATGCCAGCCAGTATCCTTACAAAATTAGATGTTTGCCAACTGTATTCTTACAAAATAAGATGTATGCAAAACTGTATCCTTACAAAATCAGATGTATGCCAGCCTGTATCCTTACAAAATCATATGTTTGCCAAACTATATCCTTACAAAATCAGATGTTTGCCAGCCTGTATTCTTAAAAAATCAAAAGTATGGCAAACTGTATTTTTACAAAATCAGATGTATCCCAGCCTGTATTCTTACAAAATCAGATGTGCACCAAACTGTATCCTTACAAAATCAGATATATGCCAGCATGTATCCTTGCAAAATCAGATGTGTGCCAAACTATATCCTTACAAAATCAGATGTATGCCAAAACTGTATCCTTACAAAATCAGATGTTTGCCAAAACTACATCCTTACAAAATCAGATGTATGCAAAAATGTATCCTTACAAAATCAGATGTATGCCAGCCTGTATCCTTACAAAATCAGATGTTTGCCAGCTTGTATCCTTACAAAATCAGATGTATGCCAGCCTGTATCCTTACAAAATCATATGTTTGCCAAACTATATCCTTACAAAATCAGATGTTTGCCAGCCTGTATTCTTACAAAAAAAAGTATGGCAAACTGTATCCTTACAAATTCAGATGTATGCAAAACTGTATCCTTACAAAATCAGATGTATGCAAAACTGTATCCTTCCAAAATCAGATGTATGCCAAAACTGTATCCTTACAAAATCAGATGTATGCCAGCCAGTATCCTTACAAAATTAGATGTTTGCCAACTGTATTCTTACAAAATCAGATGTATGCAAAACTGTATCCTTACAAAATCAGATGTATGCCAGCCTGTATCCTTACAAAATCATATGTTTGCCAAACTATATCCTTACAAAATCAGATGTTTGCCAGCCTGTATTCTTAAAAAATCAAAAGTATGGCAAACTGTATTTTTACAAAATCAGATGTATCCCAGCCTGTATTCTTACAAAATCTGATGTGCACCAAACTGTATCCTTACAAAATCAGATATATGCCAGCCTGTATCCTTACAAAATCAGATGTATGCCAAACTGTATCCTTACAAAATCATATGTTTGCCAAACTATATCCTTACAAAATCAGATGTTTGCAAGCCTGTATTCTTACAAAAAAAAGTATGGCAAACTGTATCCTTACAAAATCAGATGTATGCCAGCCAGTATCCTTACAAAATTAGATGTTTGCCAACTGTATTCTTACAAAATCAGATGTATGCAAAACTGTATCCTTACAAAATCAGATGTATGCCAGCCTGTATCCTTACAAAATCATATGTTTGCCAAACTATATCCTTACAAAATCAGATGTTTGCCAGCCTGTATTCTTAAAAAATCAAAAGTATGGCAAAGTGTATTTTTACAAAATCAGATGTATCCCAGCCTGTATTCTTACAAAATCAGATGTGCACCAAACTGTATCCTTACAAAATCAGATATATGCCAGCCTGTATCCTTACAAAATCAGATGTATGCCAAACTGTATCCTTACAAAATCATATGTTTGCCAAACTATATCCTTACAAAATCAGATGTTTGCAAGCCTGTATTCTTACAAAAAAAAGTATGGCAAACTGTATCCTTACATAATCAGATGTATGGCAAACTGTATCCTTACAAAATCAGATGTTTGCCCAAACTGTCCTTACACAATCAGATGTATGCCAAAACTGTATCCTTACAAAATCAGATGTATGCCAAAACTGTATCCTTACAAAATCAGATGCTTGCCAACTGTATCCTTACAAAATCAGATGTGCAAAACTGTATCCTTACAAAATCAGATGTATGTCCAAACTGTCCTTACACAATCAGATGTATGCCAAAACTGTATCCTTACAAAATCAGATGTATGCCAAAACTGTATCCTTACAAAATCAGATGTTTGCCAACTGTATCCTTACAAAATCAGATGTATTCCAAAACTGTATCCTTACATAATCAGATGTATTCAAAACTATATCCTTACAAAATCAGATGTATGCCAACCTATATCCTTACTATATCAGATGTATGCCAAAACTGTATCCTTACAAAATCAGATGTATGCCAAAACTATATCCTTACAAAATCAGATGTATGCATAGCTGTATCCTTACAATATCAGATGTATGCAAAACTGTATCCTTACAATATCAGATGTATGCAAATCTGTATCCTTACAAAATCAGATGTATGCTAAAACTTTATCCTTACAATATCAGATGTATGCAAAACTGTATCCTTACAAAATCAGATGTATGCCAAAACTGTATCCTTACAAAATCAAATGTATGCCAGCCTTTATCCTTACAAATACAGATGTTTGCCAACTGTATCCTTACAAAATCAGATGTATGCAAAACTGTATCCTTACAAAATCAGATGTATGCCAGCCTGTATCCTTACAAAATCAGAAGTTTGCCAACTGTATCCTTACAAAATCAGATGTATGCCAAAACTGTATCCTTACAAAATCAGATGTATGCCAGCCTGTATCCTTACAAAATCAGATGTATGCCAGCCTGTATCCTTACAATATGAGATGTATGCAAAACTGTATCCTTACAATATCAGATGTATGCCAGCCTGTATCCTTACAATATGAGATGTATGCAAAACTGTATCCTTACAATATCAGATGTATGCCAAAACTGTATCCTCACAAAATCAGATGCTTGCCAACTGTATCCTTACAAAATCAGATGTAGTAGGAATCCACCAAGAATTAAGGATTCTATATAGAAAGTAGGCAGTCAGGGATAATGAAAAAAAATCTTGACTGGATTTTTTTTCATTCCCCTGAACAAAATCCTACTATCTAGCTGGAATTTTAAAAGTCTGTGGTTTTTTTCTGTTTTGAAAATCTCAAAAATATGATTAAATTATTCATTTTTCCTACTACAAGATCCTACCAGAATTAATAAATTCCTACCAGAAATCTTTCTATCTGGAATCTTTTTAATTATCTGAAACTGTATTCCTGTTTGCTAATAACACAAATTTTGCTGTGTTTAATGCAACCAAGTTCCAGTTCACAAATTCAAAAGTTTGGGGGGAAAAGAAAGAAAAGTTGTGTTGAAAGTTGGAACACAGTGCTCCAAGGTTCAAACAACTACAATATTGAAATGTTAGAAAATACTGCTCATGTAGACTTCGGGAAGGTTATTTTATTACTTTTCAGTGATTTTTTTTTATATATCGGCTAATATGTTTAGTTATCAATTATTTCAACAATAACGCATTTGTAGATTAGCAAAAAAGTTGCTAAAAGTTAAATATGAACAAATAATGAATAAAATATATCTGCTATTTTCCATGTGGATTCCTATTACTTTCTGATTATAATATAACTCTTTTCTGGTAGGAATTCAATGCAATATTCCTCCTATATTCCGTGTACTTTCTGTATGGAAATTTTTCATACAGGATTAGTCTATATCCTTAACAATTTTTCAGATATATGCCAGCCTGTATCCTGAATGTATATATCTTTTTGTGTTATATTGTATATTCATTTAATTCCAGAGTTCAACAACAGATTTTTAATTTTGTATTTGCAGATGCAGCTGAGAGGATGTTTCAGTCATAGACATTGGATAGACTCCGTTGTAGCAGACCAGGAAGGGTAGCCTATAGTTTCCGCAACGCTATACAATAGTAACAAGATCATTCTACTCTGAGATTGTTAAAGGGCCTGTTTGATGGAAGTGACACCAACGTTCTCAAATTTTAATTTTTTTGCAGATGGAGCTGAGAGGATGTTACAGTCATAGACCTTGGATAGACTCCGTTGTAGCAGACCAGGAAGGGTAGCATATAGTTTCCGCAACCCTATACAATAGTAACAAGATCATTCTACTCTGAGATTGTTAAAGGGCCTGTTTGATGGAAGTGACACCAACGTTCTCAAAAACAGTACTAATATATGATTTGTTTTTGTTGTAGATGGCAGCCAAGGGTATTTCAGTCTTCTCCAACAAATTACTAATCTTTATTATTTTTATCCATTTCAGAGTTCTTACAAAGATGTATAGACTCTTTCTGTGTTTTTGTATATCATATGGTATCAATGTCAATGAGATAAAACACACATGGAATCAACATAAATACCTTAAGTTATAATATTTATATGGATCTATCCTGATTGAATTCTTATACGGATAATTAAAAAATAACTACCTTTAAAAGTATAAATAATACGTTTAGAAACCATATGCAGGATGGGAACAAAAAATCTTTCGAGTGAGAAATCATCATTGGTACCTGGTGTAATTTGAGACTGAACTCTGTGGAGCACAAAATATCATACCTCACAATATTTAACACATAAGACATCTTTTTTTACATTTCTTTTATCAACCAGCACACACAATTTAATCAAAAAGAAGGTATCCATTTCCTAGAACATTTGGGAATGGCTTATCCCTTATAGTATTTCCACCACTGTCCACAACGTTCAAAGAGCCCAGGTATAATGATCAACAGAGATTGAATCAAAAATGGAAGATACAAAGTTGGCAATTTAAAACCATGGACGAAAAAAGACAACACATAACAAAAAAAAGTCTGCAAAACACTACACTGAAATAAAAGTACATCATCAACCCTCTCGAGCACCAACCCAACCAAAGACGATGGATGATCTCCAGCGCCACAGGATAGTAAGTATTTAATATGTTAGCTAATTTCCAAATCGACAAAGTTACATGCTTTTTTTCCCATTCATTTTTCCATTTTTTCTCCAATCAAATATTATGAAAATGCAACATTAATTTTATTTATCAGATATTTTTGAACTTCCGTTGAAATTTTAAAAGTAAAAAGTAAATAATTTTTTAATAAAACCAAAATTGGGAAATGTTAATTTACTTTAATTCACTAATTTAAAATGACATTTGCAAACCTTTTTCATGCATTAAATAATTAAATTATTAAGTATGTCACAATTAACAAATTTCTGTATTTTTTTATGCATATGAAGGTATGCTACCTTAAAAAAAATATTTCCAAAATTTAATAATGTATCCTTTTCACAGAAAATATAAGTAAAACAGACTGATGACTCAGCCTAACTGCATGAACACACTGATATCTTGAATGACAGTAGAGAAGGAAAAAAAATCACTCAATAAGAAGGGGAAGTAACTCTAATGAAATTGGTATATAAATCATACCAATATGATGTGGCATTCAACTTATTGATTCAGTTGTACTGTATATTTGCAAAGTAAAAATAGGGTACACTATACAAAGATTAAAGTGATATATATTTCATCCTTAGGAAAGTTGAAGGGGTACAATGTCATACCAGTGGTGGATTCATAAATTCATTGGAACCCCCCCTTTTTTTGGCCGATCAATGCATTTGAATGGGAGCATATAGCTGGAACCCCCCCTTTACTCTGGGTTGGGAACCCCCCCTTTTTAAAATGGCTGGATCCGCCCCTGCCCACTGACTGCCTAAGATGGTGCTGGCTCCAGTCTTGTTTCAATATTTACGTCAAAAATCAACAAAATGTTTTTCCACTAAAAAAGGGGTGGGGGTGGGGTCCCCTGAAAAACCCTCTGAATCTGCCTGTGTATACTAATGGAGTAATTAGACAAATATAATTGGGTTCAGATTATTTGAATTTCATTAAAAAGTTATCAAAATGCAAAAATTCAGGCTTATAAATAAACAAATATCCAATTTTTTCTATTTTCAATACGTCAAAATGTAGAATAACTAAATTGAATTGTGGTCAGGTGCATTAAAATTTTCATAGCTGAACATTTATCTTTTTATCTTAAATGTTTGCTTGTAGACTAAGTAAATATCGAATTATCATTTCAGAAATACATTGAGATTGGAGTGCTGCGTCTTTGCTAACATTTAACATAGTTGCTTTTTGCTGTAGCTTGCAGTTGGTTCTAGTTATGTCTTCTGTTTTTTCTTGGTTCTTTGGATTGTTTTATGGTTTTCAAGTATTCAGGGTATGGTGTTTTGTTAACAAGGAATCTTTATATGTAATTCTGAAATGAAATTTTGATATTTTTACGGTCATTTATATAGAAAAAATTGTATTTGATTTTTATTGTGATGTATTGGAAATAGAAAAATGAATTATATTTGTATTTTAAATTATTATAGTGAAACATTATCCAAAATGTTTAAGATTATAACATTGTCTAAATGAGAAGAACAATTATTTTGAATCATCATTTAAAAACCTTCATTCTGAGTTATCTGAAACTATCATCATCTCTCAGAGTTTTTCCAAGTATTTATTCCTAATATTTACAGAAGGAATGTCTCTTTTCCTTGGTGGATTCAGCCATTTTTAAAGGGGTCCCAACCCAGGATTAAGGGTGGGTTCCAACAATATGTTGGCATTTGAACTCATTGATCATCCAAAATAAGGGGTTACCAATATTAATTTGTAATAATTTGTCTTTTCATTGCATTTAATAGTTGCTCATCATGATTTGTGGAAAAGTTTTTTGGAGATTGGTACAGATTGGGATTTTTTTCCTAAAAAATTGCACACACTCAGTTGTATAACCAAGCAGTCTTTAATTCAAATTCAAATTTGACCCTGTTCTAGACTATGGAGATTTCACTAATCGTTTTTTTTTATCAGTTAATGACATTATAGAAAACCTACTAGTTTTAATTTGGGATCTGTTTCCTCTCCCAATAGCAAAAAATGCTTTTTATTGACTTCAACTGGTTCTGTATTGATCCAGTGGTTCCCCAAGAGTTACCTTATGTCAGTCCATCTCTATTGATGTCAAGATATCAGTGATTTTCTTGCTTTTCCAGAAGGAGTAATTGGAAGCAGTCCCAAGAAAAAGAAATTTGATATCACCAATCAAAATGTTATCTAATATAATTTGGGAACAAAAGCATTACTTTTTAATTGTATATTTTGGAACTATTATTCTTCAAGTATTATAGTTTAAAAAACAAAATTTTGCAGAATCGCGTTCAATTTGAATTTTGAAAATTATTTTTATATACCCGGTAAATGAATCTGTATTTTTATCAGTTCACCATTTTTCTTACTAAATTTTGTCCTAATTTTAAAGATTTCATACTATATTGTACCATTTTGCATCATATTTGTATTTTTTTATTTCAGGATTTTTTTGTACCGCTTCACAGAAAGATTGCACACATGTTGAAGTTGTGTACCTACTAGTATGGAATTGCTTGAGGAATTTTCCCCCGTTTTTCCAAATTTTTTAAATTTAATGATTTTTTATCAAAATTTACATGGTCCCTACCAATTTTGTGTAATCAATTCCTGCAGTTTTCAATCTAGATCTTTTAAACTTCACACAATGATTGCACAAATATTTAAGTGTGCACTTGTAACAGTGAAATTGTTAGATTTTAGGCATTTTTCTTCAAAAAATTGCAAAGAAGCTATCAAATTTATTTTTTACCCATATCTTTGGAAATTGAAAAGAGTTGAAAATTGATTGAGGTTGATCATCATCCCCCCTATTTACATTTATGTTTCCATATATTTAAATTTAGATATATACCACATGACTTCTATTATGAGTAAAGCATTAGAAGAAGGGATATTTATTAAACTATGCTTTTATTGCTATACTGTACTTTTTTATTACATTAGTACATTTTTTTGTATAAGTATTTACATATCAGATGTCTGCGAACTAGTACATTAGCTATTGTTAAGAGTTCTGTAAATAAAAAAAAAATGTAAACATAGTTCTAAATAATACTTTTAATGGGAAAGAAAATTTGTGGGGTACCAAAAAAACCATTTGGTAAATTTAAAAGCACATCTGGTATTTTTACATAGTATTATGAACGAAATATAATTTTTTGTTTTACATCAAGAATTACTCCAGTAGCCATCATTGGAAAAAGAATATGTTGTTAGATCCTTTGGAACATTGTTGTGACAATTGTACGTTTGATTAGATACAATGGAAAGGACATTTCATTAAATGGATAAAATGGATTCAGTGAACTAATCAGCACAAAAACCTTTGTTGAAAAGCATATAAAAGTAGCCTAGGTAGCAGCTCCAAGGAAGATGGTCAAATTAATCTTCAACCAAGTCTGAGGCTTTTCCATGGAAATAATGAAGCAAGTTTAATTAAGCCAAATAAATGCTATACATTTCTGTAATTAATTTGATTTTATATTAGTACAACACCTTTGTAATCTTATGCATTCATAACACCATTGCTAGTTTGTAATTTAAGATACCAGGTACATGAAGATTTTTATATAGATACAAAATTAAATCTGGAGTACAACTTGAAGACTAATATGTACAATGAATAAGATTTTTTCATTCAATGGGAGATAACTCATTATAATATATGCAGATTTAATATTTGTTTTTTTGAACATTGATGATTTAAACTAGATGATTTACAGATTTACATTTAAATCATAAACTTAATAAGACTAATTTTTATGTTTTTTTTCCAATTTTAATATTAATTTCACAAACTGTTATTTTACTATTATGTACTAGTGATGTTTTAGAATTTAGAACAATATTTGGTAAATGTTGGAGAAATTGAATTGTAAAATATATAAATTATCAATTTTAATATTTAAGGTTCTTTTTGTGAGATGTTTTCGTGGTGTGGTAATAAGACTTGGTTGTCTAATACAGCTAATATGAAGGTTGGTACCAGTATACCTATTTGAAAAAAATTAAATGTATTAGAAATATTAGAAATATGTGCTCTAGGCTTGAAAGTTTAAATGAGTGTGGTGATTAGTCAATACCCTACTTTTTCTTTTATTGGTAAATCTAAGGAACTAACTTAATTATTTAGTTTTTTTGGTTTTGTTGAATTGCTGTATAGTGAATGTTCTCAACATCTATTACACATATAGACTTTTTCTATATAATGTACATACATAGAGTATAAGAAGTCAGAATTTGTAAAAGTAAACCATTAAAAGTCAAAGTAAGGTCTTCAACACGGAGCCTTGGCTGACACGGAACAGCAAGCTAGAAAGGGCCCCTACAAATGTCCAGTGTTAAACCAATAAAACGGTAAAACAAACAGTCTAATATATATATATAAAACTAAAACATTAATGAACCACATCAACAAACAACAACCACTGAACATCAAGTTCCTGACTTAGGACAGTTGCAAACAAATGCAGGGGGTTGAAACATTTTAATAGGTACCAACCTTCACCACTTTACCAGCTGAGATCCTTTTAAACAAGTTTGAATGACTAAGCATTTTATATTTCAGGTTAGCACCACAGCTTGTCTGTAAGGATTGAGGCTGGGAAGGGCCATTAGAGCTGACTTTTATGGTAAAAACCAATACATAGATTTATTAACTATTCAGCCAAGAGCATGTAAATACCATAGATTCTATTATGCAGAGATTTAGATCTTTCATTTTAATTTTTCTTAAAATAACTTTATATAATCTCAAAATGAGGTATCAAGCTGAATAAGGGAAATATTATACCTGTACTAAGAAAATCTTCCTTCAGTCTGCACCTTCGTTTCTTTGTCTGTCTGATTTCTATCTGTCCCACTTTAGGTTAGTTTTTAGTCAAAGTAATTCTTGATGATCAACTTGAAACTTGTATGATTGCTAAGGAGATAACTCACCCAGAGACCAAATGCTGTGGATGTAAGCTAAAAAGCTCATTGTATGGCCTACAACGATGTGCAAAAGCTATACTGTACAGTTAAAAAAAAGTCCCCAATGTGAAAAAAAAGATGATTCAAACTAGAAAACCAACAGCCTAATTCACGATGAAACAATGAAAAAATATGTCAGACATCATCCAACTACTTGTTTGTCATGCTTGCTAATGAAGACTGGTAGTTTAAAATTTATGCTAACGCAGGACATAACAAGTTTAAGCTTTCTTACAGTGAGTTGACTGTTAGTGTTGCTCTCCACCAATTGCAACTCATTCAAAATTTTGACCAAATTGCAATTTGTTATATTAAACCAAATTGTTCAACTGGACAGAATATTGAACAAATTGTTCAGTCAAAAGTGAAAGTGCAAGGTGATAAAATAAAACATACTTACAATCCTATAAGACTTTAACTCCGCTTTAATGAAGTTGTGACAAAATTAGTTTATCAGTTTGTATAGTTATATTATAGCCATTTCCATGCTGAAAAGGAACTGTTTATTTTGAATTGCTATAAAATTGTCCAAACTAAGCTTTCATATAGTTTTTCTTTCTAAAATAATTCTATATTTATAAGAATCAGATATCATTTTAAAAAAAACATCATATATTCAGTAAAATATGTGTGAAATAACAATATGCTATTGATAAGTTTTCTAGTATTATGTAAAACAAGTGCTGTCATAAAAAAAGATGTATGATAACTGCCTTTCATTCCGTGTTTCATATTTTCATTACAAAGTTTACCTCAACCAAATGTGATGAAACTTGAACACAATGCTTATTACCACAAAACACAGCTCAAGATCTAATTTAGGTGACGTCACCTTTACAGTTATGCTCCTTTAAATGTTATATGCAAGTTGGGGCATCATATGTGTTTCATTGACACATTCTTCATTTATTTCATTTTTAGCTCACCCTTCCTAAAAGGAAATGTGAGCTTTTGTCATCACTTGGTGTCTGTTATCATAATATGTTCAGTGTAAACTATTTCAAACATCTTTTCCTCTGAAACTGCTAAACCAATTACAGGCATGATGATCCTTAGAGTTTTCGTTCATTAATATGTTTTTTAATTAAAAAATTGCTGTTTTAATTTTATTAAATATCCAAATTATTTGATATACTAAGATTAAAACTTAAATGTGTTTCTTTTCAGTTGAAAGTGTTACGGTTGCTGCCTTGTATGGTAAAATCTTCAGACAACAACATACAAACAATCGGATGAACTGTTGCTATCTCTATTGGTAGAATCTGTAGACGGTTTAAGTCTTATAAGCAGACGAAAAAATTAACAAATTTTGTTTTTATTGTATTGAGTTCAAATTATATATTTTTTTTTATCATTTTTACTTGCATTTGATTATTGTTTTGTTTTGTAATTAATAAAAATTAAACTGTAAAATTATTGTAATTTGAGGGGTCCAAAGGTATGCCATAGGTTACACAAAGTACCTATAAGACTTACATCAGTTTACATATATTTTTTAAGTTATGTACGTGTTAGTCTTACAAGTGCTTTGTGAAACGAATTTTGCCTGTTACGAACCTATAATGTAGGACTTTGATGGCCAAAAACTAAGAAATATAAAACAAATACCCTGTTGAGCATTTATAGTTTTTGATTCCAAAAATAAATATTTGGCTATTTGGTTGTGTTTTACTCATCTTTCTGTACATTAATACAAAGAAATGGCTGTCAGTTTAATTATTTGGTTTTGTTTATTTAATGCGTTATTCAGAATTTGATACCACTCAACATGCCCAAGTGAAAATAATTTCACAGTTTTTGTAGATTGTTTAATTATATAATTTTTATGTTTTTTTCTCATTGATAATTTATATTTTAAGGAATGTTTTAGGTTTGTCTTTTGAAGATTGTACTCAACATTTTAAGAATTATTTTTTTCACCCAAGATTACTCAGGAACTTTAAGATTATTTTACCTTGGATGGCATTTTAATGTCCAGTGGCAAACTGAATGATTTAGGGTGGGAACATATTAATGTTGTAATAATATAGACCCTGCTTTGTACTAGACCAGCAGTACTAGTAATTGTGGGTAAAAGTTGAAGATCAGTGAGTAAACAGATGATACACTTACTCGCTATAGCCCGAAGGTGGTAATGGGTCTGGTACCTTCATGATGAATAAGGGTAAAACATCTTGCCAAATGACATCAACTGTAATTTTTGGTGCATGACAATAAACAGTACACTTTCTTTAAGACAATAAAAAGATCGACTGATTTTAACCAATCATGTTAAATTTTTCCCAAAATTATGGTAGCAATATTTATTTGAAACCTGACAAATCACAGTAAAACTTTAACCAATTTTTCGCTAAGGGATGCCAACAATGATTGTTTGACGCCTTATGGTAAAAGGAATTCCTACCACATTCCCCAATGGATAAATCAGACTGAAAAAATGCATACTAGTTATCTTCCTTCCTTTCTGGAGGAAAAGTACTGGCTCCCTATAAAAATGAGAAGATTTTTTTTTATAATAACTCTGATTAGAAATACTGAAATAGGGTTGGAGTAAAACTATTTATATTTTAAAACAGCAGGGATTAGAAAGATGGAATGAAATGCAGTTAACTCTTTCCTTGGCAATTCAATAGTTTTTGCACAAATCAAGATCTTTAGATTAAAATAATTACCCAGTTAATAAGTTGGAGTACATCTCAAAAATCTATTTCATTCATACCAATTTTTGTATTTTTATATTTTATAGTAGCTTTTACTATTTGTTTAAGAGTTGTAATGTTTGTGAACATCCTTTTTAAAATTTGAGACAAACTAAGGAATTTTTTATGGAATTCTATTACTTTTTTTATTTCTATCATTAAGTTTGGTAAATTTAAAGCAATGAAAAACTTAAAAGTATATATACTAAGCAAAAAACTAGTCGTTTTAAAAATCAATTATAACATAATTTGATACATGTGTCTTAAAAACAGACTTATTTTTCTAAAAAAAAACAGTCTTATAACTGGTACCCAGGAAAATAGAAATCCTCAGTACTCTCATTTATTTTGTACTATTTTATTGTAATATTATGTTTATGATACCAAACCCATGATGCAGATCCTTTTCCTCCTTTTGATTGTGAAGATAATGTACAACTGTGGCCAAAAGCATATCACAATTTGTTTGATAAAATTACACCCCTACACAGGGGCGGATCCAGCCATTTTAAAAAAGGTGGGTTCCTAACCCAGGACAAAGGGGGGTTCCAATTAAATGTCCCCATTCAAATGCATTGATCGTCCAAAAAAAAGGGGGGGGGTTCCAACCCCCGAGACCTCCCCTCTGGATCCGCGCCTGCCTACAGAAGCAGATTGTGTTTGGTTTCATTTGCGTATTTTGTATAATAATGTATGTTAATAATAAAATTTATTTAAAACCCATCTTATATTTCGTTCAAGCCTGGATGACAAATAAAGGGGATGAGGTTTCTGTTCTTGAGGTTGTGACAGAGACAATGTATATATCCATCACTTGATGCCAATCATCAAACTTCTTTGCTACTTTAAACAAGATTTGAGACAAATGATGCTTAAGACATTACTCAATTAACTCTGGGTTCATCATTATTTGTTGGAAACCAAATTTTCAAGGATTTCCTGGGTATTAGTACACTACAAATTTGAATGTTGAACAAAATGCAAATTTTGTTTAGGCTTGTAGGCAGAGGTTTGCAGTGCCACAATATCAATAATCCACAAAATCAAAATTTTACTTCAGTCCCCGAAAATCAGTATCTATGGAAATAAATGTATCCACAGTGTCTTACAGAATTGTTCATTGGACTTGCCATAACCAGCTTAGCAGCTAATGCTTTTAATATATAGATCAAGAATTATCTAATTTATTGTCCTATCTGTCGCTTGCAAAACATAGGACTGCAGAGGCGTCTTTGAATGAAACTTCATTTATCCAGACGGTAGAAAAGCTGGGTCAACTTTATTTGGTATGCAGGTGCATTATGGTCTGAAGTTTTCGTCTTGCATATGATCATTGTCTTAACTTCGTTTTTAAGGTTCAAAAACCACTTATATTTGGTATTCATTGCAAGAAATTATTTGTCCAGACAGAAATCACATGACCAGTGGTGTTGTGCCATGGTTTAGTGTTAAATCGTCAGTTCCAGATAAGGCATTAGTTTCTTTGAAATTTTATCGACATATTCAATGGATAAAATGATTGTAAGTGTTCATGTCTGTCTAACAAGTATAAAAAGATGTGTTATGATTGCCAATGAGACATCTCTCCACAAGATACCAAATGACACAGAAATTAACATATAGGTCACTGTACAACCTTTAACAATGTGCAAAGTCAATACCGTAATAGTCAGCTATAAAAGGCCCAGAAATGGACAAATGTAAAAGAATTCTAACGAGAAAACTAACAGCCTAATTTATGTACAATAAATGAACATAAGGTATATTTGACCTTTACCTCATTTTCATGGATTTTTGGACAACATTTGGTTTCAATGATTAAGTCTTTTTAGCTCACCTGGCCTAAAAGGCCAAGTGAGCTTTTCTCATCACTTGGCGTCCGGCGTCCGGCGTCCGGCATCCGGCGTCCGTCGTCGTCGTTAACTTTTACAAAAATCTTCTCCTCTGAAACTACTGGGCCAAATTAAACCAAACTTGGTCACAATCATCTTTGGGGTATCTAGTTTAAAAAATGTGTCCGGTGACCCGGCCAACCATCCAAGATGGCCGCCATGGCTAAAAATAGAACATAGGGGTAAAATGCAGTTTTTGGCTTATAACTCAAAAACCAAAGCATTTAGAGCAAATCTGACATGGGGTAGAATTGTTAAACAGGTGAAGATCTATCTGCCCTGAAATTTTCAGATGAATCGGATTACCCGTTGTTGGGTTGCTGCCCCTGAATTAGTAATTTTAAGGAAATTTTGCTGTTTTTGGTTATTATCTTGAATATTATTATAGATAGAGATAAACAGTAAACAGCAATAATGTTCAGCAAAGTAAGATTTACAAATAAGTCAACATGACTGAAATGGTCAGTTGACCCCTTTAGGAGTTATTGCCCTTTATAGTCAATTTTTAACCATTTTTCGTAAATCTTAGTAATATTTTACAAAAATCTTCTCCTCTGAAACTACTTGGCCAAATTAATCCAAACTTGGCCACAATCATCTTTTGGGTTAGTAGTTTGAAAAATGTGTCTGGTGACCCGGCCATCAAACCAAGATGGCCGCCATGGCTAAAAATAGAACATGGGGTAAAATGCAGTTTTTGGCTTATAACTCAAAACCCAAAGCATTTAGAGCAAATCTGACATGGGGGTAAAATTGTTTATCAGTTCAAGATCTATCTGCCCTGAAATTTTCAGATGAATCGGACAACCCGTTGTTGGGTTGCTGGCCCTGAATTAGTAATTTTAAGGAAATTTTGCTGTTTTTGGTTATTATCTTGAATATTATTATAGATAGAGATAAACTATAAACAACAATAATGTTCACCAAAGTAAGATTTACAAATAAGTCAACAGGACTGAAATGGTCAGTTGACCCCTTTAGGAGTTATTGCCCTTTATAGTCAATTTTTAACCATTCTTCGTAAATCTTAGTAATCTTTTACAAAAATCTTCTCCTCTGAAACTACTGGGCTAAATTAAACCAAACTTGGTCACAATCATCTTTGGGGTATCTAGTTTAAAAAATGTGTCTGGTGACCAGGCCAACCATCCAAGATGGCCGCCATGGCTAAAAATAGAACATAGGGGTAAAATGCAGTTTTTGGCTTATAACTCAAAAACCAAAGCATTTAAAGCAAATCTGACAGGAGTAGAATTGTTAAACAGGTGTAGATCTATCTGCCCTGATATTTTCAGATGAATCGGATAACCCGTTGTTGGGTTGCTGCCCCTGAATTAGTAATTTTAAGGAAATTTTGCTGTTTTTGGTTATTATCTTGAATATTATTATAGATAGAGATAAACAGTAAACAGCAATAATGTTCAGCAAAGTAAGATTTACAAATAAGTCAACATGACTGAAATGGTCAGTTGACCCCTTTAGGAGTTATTGCCCTTTATAGTCAATTTTTAACCATTTTTCGTAAATCTTAGTAATCTTTTACAAAAATCTTCTCCTCTGAAACTACTTGGCCAAATTAATCCAAACTTGGCCACAATCATCTTTTGGGTTAGTAGTTTGAAAAATGTGTCCGGTGACCCGGCCATCCAACCAAGATGGCCGCCATGGCTAAAAATAGAACATGGGGTGAAATGCAGTTTTTGGCTTACAACTCAAAACCCAAAGCATTTAGAGCAAATCTGACATGGGGTAAAATTGTTTATCAGGTCAACATTTATCTGCTCTGAAATTTTAAGATGAATCGGACAACCCGTTGTTGGGTTGCTGACCCTGAATTGTTAGTTTTAAGGAAATTTTGCTGTTTTTGGTCATTATCTTGAATATTATTATTGATAGAGATAAACTGTAAACAACAATAATGTTCAGCAAAGTAAGATTTACAAATAAGTCAACATGACCGAAATGGTCAATTGACCCCCTTAGGAGTTATTGTTCTTTATAGTCAATTTTTAACAATTTTCATAAAATTTGTAAATTTTTACTAACATTTTCCACTGAAACTAATGGGCCAAGTTCATTATAGATAGAGATAATTGTAAGCAGCAAGAATGTTCAGTAAAGTAAGATGTACAAACACATCACCATCACCAAAACACAATTTTGTCATGAATCTATCTGCGTCCTTTGTTTAATATTCACATAGACAAAGGTGAGCGACACAGGCTCTTTAGAGCCTCTAGTTCTCAGATACTATAATTAATTGATACTATAAATAATAATTCAAATATATTTTAGGTGAACATGTCTGTCTAATGAGGTACATCTGACCTTGGGCCTTATTTTACTAGTTTTTGGCTGGAATGATAGTCTCAAATCTAGTGTGGGTGAAAAATGCTTTTAAAGTGTTTTAATGCTTTAGGGTTTATCTAAAATTGGCCTTAGTTTCGTGGATCATTGATGATGTTTATTTTCTGTTCTACTTGCATTTAATCCCTTAGTCACAATGACTTTCCACTTAGCATTAGACAGGAAAATTCAGTTTATGCATTCTTTTCCAAATCATATTTGAACATTTTGGGGGTTTTAAATGTAGTTGTTCTTTGAGCACCTTTTCAACATTTGGCAATTGAAAACTTGAATATGATCTACACATGGTTATAACTGCAAAAAATTAACCAGTTAGTCTCTTGCAATGCTGATGATATTTTTTAAAGGATGCTGAGATATTTTTGTTGAGGCTGCATTATTTTGTCATGGAAGCTGTAGCATACTCAACAGTTAGGTTTAGATTAAAGACACCAAATATTTTTCAAACCCCCTCAAATTGTATGAAACTTTGGTCGTTAAGGTCAGAGGCAAATTTAGGGGGTAGCCCAGACCCATCTTTTGTTGAAAAAAATTGGTTCAGTATTTAGGGAATCACTGAAGCATGACTGGAGCAAGTCCCCTCTTATCAAAATTTCTGGATCTGCCACTGACGGTAGATCTGGAGACTTAATTAAAATCAAGACTTTTTGAATGATATGCCAAAATTAAGTTTATATACAATAAAAAGTGTGGATATCAAAGCTTTTGTTTCCAGCTACAGTTAGAGATAATGTTTGAACTTTTCAGTTAACAGTATTTTACTGATAGAAGGTCTAATTATCTTCTGCTTAACACGTTGCTGGGGACATAGAAATACTGAGTGTCTGCTTGTCTGTCCCTTTATCCCTCTGCTGTCGTCCCCTCTAACAGGTACAATTTTTGCCAGATTTTTATAAAACTTATAGGTTTATATTAGCAATATCTCAGACGAGTTTTATCATGGTGGAAGATAGACTTTTCTAAAAGAGTTATGCCCCTTGGAAATAAACGGCCCACAAAACAAAATTTCATGATAGATATATAACAAAGACATTATTACTATGAAGATGTGCTATCCACAGGAAATTGTTATTTAATTTTTGTTCTAGGAGTTGTGCCCATTTGAACTTAGAATTTAAAATTTACTGCTGCAACAGTTTGTCATCGCAACTCCTCAAAAACCACACAATAGAATTTCATGCTACCGAGTAGATAATAAGGATATATTATTATTATGTAGATGTGCATTTCGAACAGGAAATAAAGATTCAACTTTTCTAAGAGACCCTTTGTACTTAGAATTTTAAATATACTGTTGCAACAGTTTGGCATTGCAACTAACTCCTCTGAAACCACACAACAGAATTTAATGAAACTTTGTTTTTAATGAGGACATGATAAGTTCATGTGCATATCCACAAGAAATTTTAATCAGTTGACTATTGTAGGATCTATGGTCAGTTCTGGGTCTTTGAACTTGAAATCTAGTGATATTTGTTTGCCCAGTGAAAATTCAAGGCATGGGGTATGTGAACATGATCACCAACGTTCTTATTAAAGGCCCTGTAAAGGTGTATTTAGAAAAAAATATTTAACAACAAAATTGTACACACTGTTATTAACAATAACTCCATTTACACAGCTAAGTTGACGGTAATACATCACTTTAATATGACACAATTTTGAAATCTTTTTTAACTCAAACAATTGAACATTTCAACATTATATATATATCCATAAAATTTTCACAACATCATTGAAGTAAAAATGTATCAGATCTAAGGGCCAAAATTATAAGTAAATGAACCAACTTCTTTCACAGATTTGGCTATTATAGAAAAATGATTATAACAATAAGAGCTACATGTAAAAATTGCAGAATTTGTAAATTGATGATGCCTTATAGAAGTTATTGCCTTTGAATATCATAATGCAAAAGTTTCAGAAGTTGTCTGTATCCTTTTAACTTTACTTTCTGCTATATTGATGATGTTCTCTCACTAAATAATTCAAAATTTGGTGACTATTGAACACATCTATCCCACCCAACTTGAAATAAAGGATACATCAGATACAGTTAATTATGCCTCATATCTTGACTTACATCTATAAATAGACAATGAGGGTCATGTTGAAAAAGAACGTTGTGACGAAAGAGACGATTTCAGCTTCCAAATTGTAAACTTTCGTTTTCTTTGTAGCAACATACCAGCAACACATTGTATATAGTTAATGCGATATATTCCAGGTCTTGTATTTCCTCACATTATTTCCTTGATAAAGGGCTGCCCAGAGAGAAGCTTTTAACCCACGAGTTCCAGGTAGTGAAGTTGAAATCATCCCTTCATAAATTTTAAGGAACCCTTCAATAGTTGGTTGACCGTTATGGAATATCCATTTCACAGATGATAGCTGATATGTTCCATTTCATAGATATTAGGCGTTATGTTCCTTAACTACAATTCTTCCCTCTCTTTCAAAATGTGACCTACCCAATTAGACCTACTACATAACGAGTGCTACATGTTGAGCAGGATATGCTGATCCTTCCGTAGCACCTGAGATCAACCCATTTTTGGTAAGTTTCGTCTAGCTTAGTCTTTAGTTTTCTATGTTACATTTTGTGTTTATAATAATACTTTATTCCAAAAGCAATACAGCTTATAGGATTCATACTACTGTTAGTTTGTTTGGTCTTTTTCTTTTTTAGTCAGTTTATTTTAGACTCATGATTTTGAATGTTCCTTTGATATCTTTCGTGGCAATACTTGAACACTAATTATACCAAACATTGAAAGTCAATAGATCACGAATGAAGGGCAAGATAAAAATAAATATCCATGGCAATAAGAAAGGCAAATGCTAATGTCAACTGCATACCAAATATCATTGACCTACTACTTATTGTTCAGATTAGTTAATCACAAACTAAAGATTCACTGCTGCCACTGGAACCAGCACACCGAAGTCTCGATTTTTCAACTTCATCAAGGCAGGATACAAATTGACTTGTGGTTAGCCCTTGGGTAAATAACCTTAGCATGGTTGACAGATTTGGATATCCCCCTCCTTAGAGGGCTGTTTTTGTATATTATTGTGCTTCTCGGTATATTTGTTTTTAATGTGTTTTTTTTTTATAGAATAAACCATCTATATATCTAACACAGGTATTTAAAAACAAACAAAACAAGATATTCATAAATAATACTTTATGATTAAATGCTTCTTACACATGGACTACGCTATGGTTACAAATGTACATGATAATAAAACATGTGTAGCAGTGGTGCATACATCTGTCAATGTTAAAAATAGATTTGTAAAAAATAAAAAAATTGTTTAATGTCTGATATTAATCAATAATTTTGTAAACAAATGTCTGGCTGCCAAGTTGAAGAATTATAAATTTTACTCATGCACCATAATCAATAACAACAAAAAGTGAAAAATAAAACAGATATCAATAATATCTTTCCTAACATTGTCTTCAACTTAAATTATTAATTTTTTTATATTTTAAATTAATTTTTTTTTTACTTTTTACATTCGTAAAGGAAATCATATATTCTGAGATATCTATGTAACTGAGGATCATCAATATACGATTAAAATTCCCTGTTTATCTTTCTAAACCCTGTTGTCTAAATGAATTGAATATATTATAACTTTATAACCATTGACATACTATAGTTTTTATTAATAATTTTTGAAAAATTGTTAACCAGAAATCCAAAATTTAACACAATTGTAGAGCACAGAGACACACTAACAACATTCAAATAATTTAAAATATAAATATATAAATTTTGGTACTCTAAAACAATTAAAACAAAAGCTTGTTAAAAGCTAAAACTTAATAAAAATGACATTTATTTCAGAAACCCTACAACTGAAAAATGTTCACCGAGTATCTTGTTAAACATTTTTCAGAACGGAGGTAGTTCAAGCACAAAAGTAACATTGTTTACCATGTAGTTTGTTAGTAATTCTAAGTTTTAAAACTTGCAAAAAGAAAGTAGTTTAAAAATATCATATATATTGAATGTATTCTATATAAGTATTGTTAAAACTCTACAATCATCACTTAAATTCAGATTTTTTTCTCCATAAAAGAATAACATAAATAAGAAATTCTTTAAAAAAATACATATATTTTAATGGTATATAAACAACAGGAACAACTATCACGTCTACACGTATCACAAACTAATTAAAACAGTGAGTAAATGTTGAAATATAACATCAGTTAAATACATGTATAAATAAATTAAAACTAAAAATTTAATTTCATAAATATTTATCACAGTCAGTTTTAGGCAGGATATGTATCTAACAATCTTGTTAACAATCAAATGCTATTTTTAGAACTGATTTTTATTTTTTTATTATGCATTTTCTTATTGAAAAACCTCACTTGTCTTATAAATACTAGAAAATATTCAAATTATATTGAAAAGAAAAAAAAAACCACCCCATCTGCTTTTGGGAATATTTTATCAATTATGCTGAAAATTTCCCCTAACAATCTGAATTCCCCTCCCTCTGCAATTAAAAAAAGAAAAAGGAAAAGAAAAATATTCTAAAAATAGCATAAGAATTTTAATATACCTTAAAAATAGCATTAGAATCTTACAACTTTATACTAGCTCAATAATAAAAACATTTAGACTACAATTTTCTTCTTAGCGTTACTGTACAATTTACTGTAAGACGAGCTCAAAGTGTCATTAAAAACTTGTCTGTGTGACGTTCCTGAATACTGAGCTGACTTCTCTGTCCAATATTTACCATTGTCCAAATGAACTTCTGGTCTGTAAACACAAAATATCAAAATGATTATTTAGAAAAGATCTTTAATTAATATGTCCAATGTATCTTCAACTAATGTTCCCCCTTGCATATGACATTATAAAGGGGCATAACTCAAGAACGGTAAAAGTAACACATCCCAAATTCAAATTTGATCTGTGTTTTGTGGTAATAAGCATTGTAAAAGATTCATAACATTTGGTTGAGGCAAACTAAAGTTAGAGTACTGGACATACAGACAAGGGTAAAACTTAATGTCCCCTTCATTGCAGTTAGGCATAAAAAAAACAAAAATTTGATTACTTTATATATTCACTATTAGTAGGTTTAAAGGTTTTGGAAGTTGATCTAAGAATGGAAACTATTTGAGACAACCATTTGAGTTTCAGGATGACTAAAAGGACAACTGATAAAGAAAATTGGAGCCATACATTTTATAATTTGTTAAGTAATCAATTATACAATGACAAAAAAGTAAGGGAAGAAAAAGGAACAATTCTGTTGTCAATGAGATAGGAACCAAACAAAATGCATGAACACGTACATGAACATATAATATTCATTAATTAAAAGCTTTTGATGGTGAGCAGATCCCCAAACTTGTGTTGTATTTTGATTTCTTTTTATAAATAAGAACATTGTTGGCATGCATTCATTCTTTTATCATTGAAAGCAGTAGATGAATGCAAGTTCATAACAGCTTGATATGCAGCCAATATACAATAAAGCAAAAATATATATACATTCTATAGTAGTCTTATCATGCTTCAGACACATTCATCAGAATTCTATAAAAATAAATGGACATAAATTTACCATATACCAAAATGGTGAGTTATTCTGATATGCCATATTTTTACCTAAATAAAAAAGCATTTAAATGTATTATACTTCTTTTCATGTATCATATTTTTCATAAGACCTTTTTCATTACTTTTGATGTTGTTAGTTAACTATAATGTTATTCTCAGTTTTGTTCATGTTTGATATTGTCAGTTATAAAAAAGCAGAAACAGCAATACTTGTTTGAACTATATACAATTTTAAAGATTGTCTTTAGACTTTTAAAATATTTAGAAATATTGGTGTGGGGGAGTTGCTGCCACCCTAGACTCTCTCCTTTCAATTTATTTTCTATGCCAATACAAGTCACAATAAATACTTTGATGAAAAACATTTTTCTTATGATATTATTAAACTGAGAATAACAAAAAGAACTAAAGTTAGTGATATAGAAGAAAATTGACAAGTACCATGCTAGTCATGCAACGCTAGTAGTAGTAACCATAGTTGTAATACCTCCTTCTTTCGGCTAGGGTTGTATCTAGCGCAAGGTCATCTAGAGAATCTCGAAAGGGAGATACATATCTTGGTCTATAAGTTGGTGTAAGTCTTGAAAGAGACTGAAACAAACAAATACAGTTCTTATAATAATTAAAACTTTATATAACTGCAAAAGCATTCCTTTTACCATTTGAAAAATTCATTATATTTTATGTTTCATATTGCAATAAATATATATATGTATAAACAAATTAGATGTAAGGAATACACCCGCATATATAAAACCAAAACAAACATCCGAATTATAATTGACTTACACAATTTTATAATTCACATTTTGCAAATTTTATCCCTATCAATAAAAGGAGATGTAAAAGACTCACAGTCAATCAGACAGTATCCAATATGCCTATTATTAGGAGATATTTCTCTCAAATTTAGATATTTAGAAACCATTAATGAATAATAACAACATAACAACAACCACATCTTATCCCTTCCTTAGACCTGTTGATGATAATCTTTCTTGCAGGCAACATATATGAAGTATGTTTCAGTGTTACATTTTACATTTTTTAAAGTAATGTAAGTCTTTTGTGAGATGACAGTTACCAAGTGATGTCGATCATGTAAACTAAAAATATCTGTGTCTAATTGTGATCTTTCAATTGCGGTGTTGTATATTAAGGTTGCATTTGTGATTCATATTTGTATCATTTGCCTCCTTTGCTTAACAACCACCATGAACTAATATATCAAACTATCACATGCAAATAATTAAAACATGACAGATTTTTTTAGATAAAATGTTCAGTAAATGTATTTGTAATGTATTTAGATCATCAGGCAATCACCTTTTCGTGACTTCCTGAGTTCTATTATTCATGCATTTTAACTAAATATATTCAGAATTCAAAATATTTCACCTTAATATAAACTTGAATTCATAATTTTAGTCTATACTGCTTTATTATTTAAAGTGATTGAAAACAACTGATTGAGAAAAAAATGGAAAATGCATATATTATTTTTATATTTCCATGCATGTTATATAACAGAAAGGCCTTATCATATCCCAAAAATTAAAATGTTCTTCAAATGCATATATGAAAAGCACAAAAGTACTTTTGGTTAATATTTCTGGTAGGTTCATTATTAAATAACTTATAAAATTATAAAAAAAAAACCAAAAAAACTGTTATCCCCAAAACAGATTAAGGTAGTAAAAAATAGTGTTTTCAAACAGTGAACCCAACCCCAAATGGTGGATGATTAAATAAATGAATTCAGAAGAAAAATCATACCAAATAAGGCCTTCCTGTGAATGTATGTCTTACCCGGTACTTTTTCTTTTTCTTCTACAAAAATCACTCAAATTCTCAAAATACACATCAAGACAATCCATTTCATCTTTAGTATTTGAAATGTTAAATATCTGACTCTGACAGATCTTACTGTGGATTCATTTATTTTCGTGGGTATCAATTTTCATGTATTCATGAAAACTTGCATTTTTGTGGATATTTGATTTTACTGTTTTGCCAATCTCTGCATACAAGACTTATAGAAAATTTGTCATTCATTGAATATTTGAAATTGTGGTTCAACGAAAATTGGTATCCAACGAATAATAATGAATCCACAGTAATACATTTTGTTTAAGATGATGTAAGAAACCAAGAAATGACAAAAATGTACAGTCATAGCCAATAGCATGATAAATTACACTTACAAGTGCTGGTGACAGCATACTCAGTCTTTCTAAAGATCTATTTCTTCTCAATGCACTACGAACTTTCAAGTCCACCCTTTCTGCTGCTGTTAAGGGACTGTAGGTATAACGACTACTAAATGTTGGTTTGTATACAAATGGACTTGGTGACCTTGACCGAGCTCGAATTCTATTCAACGAAGAAGTCAATGCTGCAACTTCCAAATCTTATAAAAAAGAAATAAATGTTTGTTCAATAACATTCTTTCAGTGTTCAGTGGTTGTCGTCTGTTTATGTGGTTCATAAGTGTTTCTCGTTTTTATATAGATAAGACAGTTGGTTTTCCCGTTTGAATGGTTTTACACAAGTAATTTTTGGGGCCCTTTTTAGCTTGCTGGTAGGTGTGAGCCAAGGCTCCTTGTTGAAGGTCATACCTTGACCTATAATGGTTTACTTTTATAAATTGTTACTTGTATGGAGAGTTGTCTCATTGGCACTCATACCACATCTTCCTTAATCTATTTGTATGAATAAAAGTTATGAAGTATAATTCTTTGGTCCAGCTCTCACCAATTCCAAAAATCTAGTCATCTAGTGGTCAACATACTGTTGTAAACGAAATCCAAGGTGTCTTTTTAATTGATGTCAAAACCATTCCCCTTTGAAATATATTTGATCTACTCTTTTTAAATTACTTTTTTATTTATACCACTTAAACAACAAAATATTCAGATGAAAATTAATGGTTATTGGCTATCTTTTTCAAAATGAACAAAAGAAGATATGGGTAAATGTTAAGAATCCATTTTACCCCCCCCCCCCCCCCCCACCCCTTTTTCAACTTAACCAATGAACATTGCATACATACCTTCATCATCACTAACTGCGTAAGATTTGTACAATGGATCATCTCCTGCATCAGGATATTTCTGAAAATAGGATTTAAGCTTTTTTTTAAATTAAGATATTTTAAAACAGTGTTTCGTAAATTTCAATGGTACAGGTAGGTTTCTTTAAAAAAAAAAATTTAGATTAAGTATTGTAACGTTACAATATTGAAATGAGTGTGAAACTTTAATTTGCCCTGTTCTATTATTGATAGATTAGTTAACAAAAGCAGATAAAATATAAAAAAAAAGATATTTGAAGTCTCTGCTCATGCCTACCACAAAAGGTATAAATTCCTGACTTCTCCACCCTACCTCCAAATTTGAGATATGTTGATAATGTGAATAGTAACATGTGTTTATATAATTTATCCTTTTTAATTCTAGTAAGAGGTAAAATCATGCTGTTATAAAGATCAACATACATATACATGTATCTTACATTGGGTCTCTGCCAAGGTTCCAACTTTAAAATACAATAATGTCACTTTCTCTATTAGATAAAAAAGACTATCTAGTGGTTCCAATGTAAGATATACATATTTTACTTTATATAAGAGCATGATCAAAAAGGACATATGAAGAATACTTGTTCAAAGGCTGAAAATTAAGTTAAAATGTTTTACCAAGTTTATAAAAAATTTGGCAAGTTAAAAATAAGCTGTAACAATTTGACAGACATGCACCTTTTTTTTAATTCCTTTGTTTTTAGTAAGCATTTTATAATTCAATGTATTTTTCTTTTTTTTCTTTTCTACAAAACACATTGATTTTAACAAAGCTTAGTATTAGTATTACCTTATAGCTGGCGGTAGATGATAGTGGATATCGGCTATAGTCACTATAATACCCTACAAACGATAAAAACATGCACAAACTAAAATCATGCTTAAATAGTTCCTTTAATTATTTTCATTCATTTTATCAGTTTTGTAAGTTACACAGTCTAGGTAATACAATTAAATGGATGACTTAATACTCCACGCTGGAAAACAAAATAAGTTGTGTGTTTTCTTTTTAAAATATGTTTCAAAATATATGGGTTCAAGTTCACTCAAATGTCACACACACACCCCAAATTTTGCTTGTGAGCAGTGATGCCAACAAGAGTTCTGGCTGTAAAATTATGCAAGATTATGGTTTAAATTTAGATTTTTTTTTCAATCTTTTTCTAAAAACTAAATACCAGGAACCTAAATAATTCAAGCATAAGAAAACAGAGTAAATTATTACAAAACTGATATAATGATAAAATGAACTTTTACAAAATAAGTTTGAATAAAAAACAGAAACATGCATTCTGTACATTGATTATATTTATAACCATTTGACAGTATTTTTCTTTCTGAAATCATGCAAATAGTTGTTTTACTCTGTGCATTACACACCTTTTTCTAACATATTGAAATGTGTAAAAAGCTTGTGACAATTGTACTTTATAGAGACCATGCATGTATTCAATTAACAAAAAGCATGTAACTATTTTTGCAATATTTCATAAACATCATGCCCAACACGACATACCTTTTTCATTACCATGCCTGTGGGATGGTAAGTTGGGGAATGTCCCCAGTACCGTTTTCCCATATGTCTGCGATAAGCTTTACACACCGAACACTTATCTTCAGACATAACATAGCAAGCCTTTGGGGAAGAAGACCTTATTCCAAGAGCTGTCATAACAGAAATATTACTAGTATTACTAACTATCTATCTGATAACTATATGTTTACAAATTATGGAAAGGATCATCATTATCCTAATTTTAATGATATGGAACTGCTTCATTTGTAACTTTCAAAAGATCAATTCTTTCCAACAGTGCTATACTCTCATGCATAGTCAAGGTTGTAAAACACTTCCATAGTAGAATATAAATTTTCTCTTAAACTTTTTAATTAATAAGAGAAAGAAGAATGACCTTGTGAAGTGTTTTAGTGACATACATAGTCCTTAATTCTGTCTGCCATTTTGATCAGATTTTGTTTTATGTCTTACCTGTATCAGACATAGCACTTGTTGGTCTGCTCAGTCTCTTTCCCTTCTTCTTTCCTTTCTTAAGAACTGAGCTTCCTAAACCAGCTGGTAATCTTCCAATTAAACTTTTATCCAACTGTTTTAAAAAAAAAAGTTTTTGATTTTTGAGTAAATGTAGAGGTGTATTCTATATATGTGACAAAAATAATTGCCTCAATCAAAAGTGAAACAGAATTAATAGTTTTTTCCATCCCCATGTATTACCCCTAAAATTACATAGTATAAAAATCAATTCAATTACTAATTGTGAACTAAATGGCTTTATAATTTGTTATTGGAGGTTGTTAATTACATGTACTTACTATACTGTATGTGTTTTGCTCAGACAGTGTTCGGAAGGTGATTACATTCTTATTTTTTGGTCTTTGATGGACAAGTGTTTCATTAGCAATAATACCACATCTCCTTATTTTCATACAGTCTTCTATCAATTTGACTCAAATTAACCCAAAATCAATTTACTTTACTGTGGATTCATTTATTTTCATGGATTAAGGAAAACTTGCATATTTGTGGATATCTAATTTCATGGTTTTGCCAAATTCTGCCTACATTCCTTTAGGACCTGGACCCACAAATTCCACAAAAATTAGTATCCAACGAATATTAATGAATCCACAGTATTAGTGTTTTTCCCTTTTTTAATTAAATAACTTACATGTCTGACAACAAATGGTGGTCTTCCATTGTCTGTTATTGGACCTGGTGACTTGCTCCTGAGGTAAGGGGATGGGGACCTAGAATGACAAACAGAGGAGACCGTTGGCCGGTGGTAGCTTTTCGAGTCCTCCTCTGGTTCAACATGCACAAAGGTCCTACGGGGAAAGAAAGATCGTGAATATGATTTTTCCTTTAAGCGTTTTTACCCACCACCATAAAAATTCTTTCCAATTCTTAAATCTAATCACATTTAAAAGCTTCAGGATTTTAGCACAAAATTAAATGAAAAAGTTAAAGAGTGTCAAAATATATCTTCTCCTAAAACAAAAAATTAAAATATTGACACTCAAGTTAAAGGTAAAATATTGACCATCACTAAGTTATTTTCCATTAACAAAGTAAAACAAGTTAGCTGACTAGTTAGGATTAGATACATTTGTACATCTGTGATTTATATATTCTTGTGCATATAAAATTGAAGAAAAAAAATGGGATTCCTTTGTGTGTATTGTAACTATCTATTCCTTCAGTGCATGATAATATACACCTTTGTGCAAGTTATGAACCAGAGGTTGGAAAATACAACACAATTTATACAAACAATGATATATGCAAAATCAAAAAGACTCTGTATTGAAACTGACTGAAACTTTTAAAATCACATGTAATGAATATTCAATTTTCAGCTTTACATTTTGGTTTATTCGATCCTTTTTTCAAATCTTGGCTGCATTTACTGCAATTCAATATAATATGTGAATAGAGGGATTTTAAAATTTAAAATTCAAATTCAAATTTTTGAATCACAGATGCTCATTTCTAGCTCACACACAGCAAATTAACACTACATATAAGCAAGGACACATGGTAATGAGTCTACTAATGACTACAAACTGTATTAAATATGAATATGTTCTTCTGTGAACTGTTCTCGTCTTTTCAATTTCAAACTTAAAACTTGTTTTTAATCAAATTTAATTTTCAATTTATTTCTTGAATAGAAGTTTTAATTTATTAATAAAAATATATCATGTATATAGAAATGAATAATTAATTTCTTTCCTGTTAATATGAATAAATTATTAGAAAGAAACTAAATGAATTAACATGATCAATTTTAAACAAAACAATAAAGTCTGGGATCAAATGTGCTAAAGTGAATGAAAACAACATGTCATTGCACAAACAAACAGCCATTTCACCAGAACACAAACAGTCATCTGT
This sequence comes from Mytilus edulis, assembly GCF_963676685.1. Lineage (NCBI taxonomy): Eukaryota > Metazoa > Mollusca > Bivalvia > Mytilida > Mytilidae > Mytilus > Mytilus edulis. Next base: position 32,537,779 of record NC_092344.1, on the reverse strand, counting down.
TACAAACCTCATGGATGCTCTGGATGATGGCCTACTTCTTGACCTTGATCGTGACCTCCTTCTTGATTTCTGTGATAAAGAGAGGGAAAAAAACAATAATAATTTGTAACATTAAAAGTACCTCCACATAATTTTATCAAGTGTCTGAAGTGAAGGACTTTTTTTCAATTCAATTCCTAATTTATTGATTTTTTTATTCATTTAATCTGTCAATCTTTTTTTATCAATGAACAAGGTAATGGTTTATAAAATGTATACTTTATCCTAGTATTTGAGCTTTTCTATTAAATATGTATCAATATATGCATGAATGTTGAACATTCTGCTGTTGTCATAGAAACTGTATAAAATTTGTAAGGGGAGATAATTGTTTAAATTGAAACATCAATAAATCTTTAAGCCAAATAAATAATTGTAATCAACCAATAGAGTAATCGATTCATTCAGCACATAAGACATTACATGTATGTCTATTTTTAAAGACTGCATAATTATTTAACTCTTAATACCAATTGGGTATTTTGTGTGCTGAGTTCAGGTCTTATTGAAGTTGACCACACAATTCATTTTTTCACATGTAAATTAAACAGAATTTCATCTTTAATATTTTGAGTTATACCCTTGCATCCTGCAAAGCCTCATCTAATGCATCCAACTCAGGTGACACTGATTCTTTGATGTTTGTCACAGTTATAAACTCCAGCTTTGGTGAAATTCCCTGAAAATAAGAGTCAATTATAAATAATGGTTAGTCAAATAATGTCGCTTCTTCATGTGTTGAAAAATGCATTTGGACTTCAATAATATGACTATTAGTACTAATACACTTTCTTTTACTACTGGCATCGCAATGTATTTGATAATTCTCAGTGCTTCTGTATGTTTGGTAAGTTATCCACTCTGCATCCCAAGTAAGCTTATTGATTTTACTAATAGTAAAACCTATATGATATCATGTAAAATGATTAAGAAATAATTGATGCAAGCTATACTTTATTGTAGTTTTAATATAGGTAGGCATTATAGTTGTGATTATTTTACCCCAAGCGATGACGAGGGCTAAAATACTATTGGGCATGGGTTTGTTTACAAAGCGAAAAAAACACATTATATTAGCAACACGAATCAGATCATTTGGTGAATATTTTGTGAAAAGAAGTTTGTATCTTTCAACATCTTTAGTATATGATATAGTATATGTATAATAGTTGATCGTGCAAATGCAGATCTTAGTTACTTGTTTCTACTTACAGGGAAGTCAATTGTTCTGTTAAGCAATATTTCTTTAGCAGTGGAAGCATAACATGGAGCTAAAGATGGGTATGGGAAGAGAAAGTCTTTAGCATTACATGAGTAGGATGCCAGTCGAACAGCACCTTCACAGTACTCTGACATTTGTAGAAGTTCAAATATTACTAATTCATCTGAAAATACAAAACAGAATTCATTTGATAGAAAGTTTGTAGGTCAAAAACTTCCAAAATTGTGTTTATATATATTTAATTATTAGACATTTAAAATGTAAATTACCTGTCAATTTTGATATCCACTATGACACAATAGAACTTGTTCAAACAAAAACATAAATTAAGGTGGTACCAAACACCTTGACTAAAATTAATTTAGCTAATTTAATTTTCATGAAATTTGACAAAATATTTACTTTGACCCTTTGACAAAAATATAAAAATTTCAAAAAACTTGAACCACACACTTTCTCAGAAAAATTTCATTGGATATATAGCAGTATGACCAACGCTGATTTTGATCATTGAGAAGATTAATATTTCCCCAACAAAACAATGTGCCTATAACGTTTAGCTGATTATATATAGATTCTACCACTGTCTCGAGTGTGATACAATATTTATCCACTCGAGACAGTTAAATTTTCAAATTTATAATTTGAGTCTCTCCAAGCGTTTTAAATATTTAAAATTTAACTGTCGAGAGTGGATAAATATCGTATTAAACGAGATTTGGTGGTGGAATCTGTTTCTCTAATGATTTTCAAACAATACCCAGGCAAACTTATTCCTTCTTTTCGACTGATCTGCTTAAATGTACATATATGCAATGTAATGTAAACTAATGTGTTTTTCTGTATACCTTTGTCCAACTTAGGTGATACAAGAATAAAATGATATATATAAAAGATGTGTTCTTTCTATGTGACATCATCAGACATGGTCGCCTATTTTCAAGCTGTCACAATAGGAAATTCAGAGGAAAACAAGAATATTAACCTTCATAATCGGATTTTAACCAATGAAGAACTGAGATCAAACGTACCACATGTGGATTAAATTTGTTTATACAATGGGTGCAGAAATGGATAAATTGATGAAGAATTGGAGAAACAGAGTTATCTCCACCTTTATTTGAATATAAATGAGCAGACATTTACCAATAGATTGTTAGAACAGTTTCATTCATTTCCAAATGTAAAGAGGAGTTATTGTACAATTATTTAATAGGATTGCATTCTTCTTCATATGAAATGATTATATTCTACATATTTAATATTGCCTTGTCAAGATAAAGTCTTTTGATTTTGTTAATCTCTGATTTAATATCTAATTGTTACAAGTAAAGACAACAACAAAAATAGACACTGTTTGTATATTGCTGTAAATACTGTGGATTCATTATTATTCGTTGGATACCAATTTTCGTTGTTTTTGTGGGTACAGGTAAACCATGAATACAAATGTTCAACAAATAACACATTTGCTATATATGCTTTGTATGAAGCGATTGGCAAAACCATGAAATTAAATACCCATGAAAATGCTGGTTTTCCTAGCGCTAAATTCACAAAAATTGATTCCCACAAAAATAAATAAATTCACAGTATGTTCTTTTTTAAAAACTTACCTTCTAAATAGTCTGATATATCTGATGGGTCTAAGGCTGTGTAGTATGTCTACAAAAGTAATCACAATGTACATTAATTGTTAAATAAAATGTTTGGTATTGAATCAAGTACAGTTGAATTGAATGAATGAATGAATACTTTATTTGCAAGAAGCATATACATGTATGGCAAACAAAAATATATACAATATATGACAAACAAAAGACAGCAGAGTAGTTACAGAGTATACAATAATATTATGACAATATGTGATATAATTTTCCAAGCTGCATTTTAAATAGTTGCATAGTTTTACTGTCAGAGAGATTTAGAATGAGCTTGTAATAAATTATCTAACTTCTGCTGATTTGGCCAAGAACATTAGTCTAAGAATAAAGGTAAAAATTCTAGACGCCCAGATCTACATGTATACGCTGGACATGATAAAACAAAATGACATTTGTCCTCTAAAACATTCATATTGCAACATATACAAATTCTGTTTTCTCTTTGAGTATTTAGATAACGATCAACTTCAACATTTAATCTAAGTGTGTCGCATCACAGTTTTGTTAATATAGATACATTACAATGAAATTCATTAAATTATCAAATTGTCTAAATCAATTTTTGATGAACTTAAGCTGATTTGATTACATTACACATTACACATGTCATAATTGTCATCTTTTCTTTATTGGAACTAATATACTGATCCAATTACTCTTTATTGTCTGAAATATCTTAATTAAGGGGATCCTAATTAAAGGTATAATTTTACTTTTGATGTAATTAATGAAATTAAGACAGTGTTTGCATACAATGTATCTCTGTTTTGAAAACATCTTTGTATCAAGGTGCTAAAACTCACTGACAAGAACGCCAGTGGCGGATCCAGGGGGGGGGGGTTCCGGGGGTGCGCACCCCCCCTTTATTTTTGCCGATCAATGCATTTGTATCGAGATATATGTTTTGCACCCCCCCCCCCCCCTTTTGCCCTGGGTGCCCTGGGTTTACACCCCCCCTTTCGAAAATTCCTGCATCCGCCCCTGAACGCTTACTTGAGTTGTTAGGGTGCTGTCCCCTTGACAATTTTTTTGTACAAAATATATAGTACACCCTTTAATTCATATGATGGGGAAGATTAAGAACAGAAATTGAAGTTCAATTCTTTCAATTTAAAAAGATAATTGTAAACAGATTAACATAAAATGAATGACATTGTTAGCAATTGCTCTGATGAACCTAAAAAAAATAAAAAAGCAATCATAAAAACATATTTTTCATCTAATATAATTTTATTAATCATCATAAAACGTGTACATACTTGAAATTATCTACCATCATTCACTTACCTTTTCAAAAACAAAATCTTCTTTAAACAGTAGAGGGAATATAGATGGTACTAAATTAGTATTTCTGTATTGTCCAAATAGACTTATACTAAGGTAAACATCTTCTCTACTACTTAACCATACACCTGGTGCTGATACCTGAAATAACACAAAAATATTGTACACATCTGGATTTCATATTTTAGGCCCATGTGTCCTGTTATACTTACAATATACTCAATCCATTTACATTTTTAAGGGCGGTGCATGACGAAAAGAAAATTCAACTATCATAAAAAAACAATTCAATAAGAGCACTTACATTGTACACTACTGGTACTTTAAAAAGATTTTAAAAGAACGCAAGATCTCCAAAAGCTTCTAGTTTGGGTTCATGTTGTTCGATCATAAATTTTAGTAGTTCAAAATCAACAGTTATTTTTTCTGCATTATAATCTGTAAAGGAGTGAAATTTTACCATCGTACATTCTATCAATACAAAAGAAACTGAATAATTAAAGTGTACATGTGTCCATAAAAGCATTGTCACAACTCAAGTTTAGAAACATAATCAGTTGGCTTGCTATTTTATATCCAAATTCTTGGGCCAGTATCTGTTCAGATACAATCTATACAAAAGAAAGCATAAGTATTCTAAAAAGGACCCCCCCCCCCCCCCCCCACCCATAAAAAATAAAAAAAATAAATAATCAAGTCAAAAATTATATAGTTAATTTTTAAAATTGATTGTTACCAATGAAATTGTTCAGATCGAACATATAAATGAAGGTACATGTATATGTACATTTGTTTAATGTACTTCTCCTCATTTCCTTATAATTTATGCAGGTCTACTGCATGGTCACCATGTAACTGTTTAAAAATATTGTAATATTAATAGTGCTTTAATAATCATGTCAATGTTGTAAATTGTAAACTGAGTCTTCGGAATTTTGAGGTGTGCATCTTATTTAATTACAAATACACGAAATATTTGGAAGGAAAGTTAACTGGCTGTGTTTAACACATAATGTATTGTCCTTGACAATAAAGACTCAGATAAAATATTTGTACAAATAAAACATGTCTCTATGTGGAAAGAATTTATCAATGAATTCTTTGTTAGTTACATACAGCAAGTGGCCATTTAAAAAGTTAAATCGTGTTTACCTTTTAATTAAACATCAATAGAAGAATTGTAACAGTATTTAGGGGGGTCTATAATTAAATGTATAGGAGTTTTGCAATTAAGTTTCAAATTCTTACGGTTAACACGAAAAATTATTAAATAGTAGCAAAAATATTGAAGAATAAAGCAAAATCATTTCTTTCTGATATTTAGCTCTGAAATATAAATGGGGATTTGAAATAAATTTTCTATATTTTTTATTTTCATTGAAATAACTGGAAGAGTTTGTGAAAAGTGTCAGTCCTCAGGATTTCACAACCAAAATTTTGTATAGGACTGACACAATTTTAGTATTTGTCAATAGATTAATAGTGAGGACCAGCAGATTTTCTTCAAGGACCACCATAGGCGCAGATCCAGAGGGGGGTTCCGGGGGTTGGAACCCCCCTTTTTTTTGGAGGATCAATGCATTTGAATGGGGACATGTAATTGGAACCCCCCCTTTGTCCTGGGTTAGGAAGCCCCCTTTTTAAAATGGCTGGATCCGCCCATGCACCAGGGGAAAAAAGATTTCGCAAACTTTGAACTGGTGCATCAGATGCATTCATTTCATCAGTCAAATCAAATAATAATTTAAAACTTAGAATTGGTAACTAAGGTGAAAAGCTTTTGTTAAATAGTCATGTAAATTAATGTATACAGTTCCCTTAAATGTAAATGGCACTACGATTATATTAAAGTAAATGGTTTTCAATTTCACTGTCAAATTGATTCAATTTATTTTATTCATCAAATATTTTATTATATATAACATCAATTGAATATCCGAAATTAAAATGTTTTCTACTTCATTGACCTTTAATAAATCGTTCTATTTAACAAAATACACCAGCGGGTTAAATTCAGAACATGACCAAACACGCAATATCAACAAGCAGCTCATAATGCATTGTGACAAATGCTTAAATATAATCTTACCGCTCGTATTTTGAGGTCAACAACACATCTCAATGCTCTCCTCGGCATTTTCACTCTTAATCAATGTGTTATCCTTCTAAAACTTAACAAAACTGTGACAACCACTACAAGTCTCTCCGGTGTCAGGGACGCCTAACGTTCTTAACGATAAAGGGAGATAACCGAATCGACTTCCGGAGTCCTGGTCAATTTCCGGGCACCTGTGTTGACATTTTCAGTTGTTTTGTTATCGGCTGAAATGTCCGAATATGAGAACGTTGGAAGAGGTTCATTGAAACTAAAAGGTGTCTCAGATCATTCTATTAAAAAGTAAGTGAAGTACCCAGTAGCATTTTAAATGTATAAAAGAACTGCAACTCATGATATCTAAGATTTGAAGACATTCCGGCCCAAAGTCGAATCGTCCCTAGGTCGTTTCGTTCCCAATCGATCTGTCCCAATATTAAGTTTTATAAGAATTTATATTAACGCCACTGTCATATGATCCTAAGAGGATTTGGTCACATGTATGAGTTTTTACATGAACACCTAGTCCAAATGGTATACACAAACTGAAACTCCTGCAAAAAATAAATCAAAATAATTTAAAGCAGCTGGACCAGATAATATAAAACCTAAACTACTCAACGAACTGGCCACAAAAATAGCCCCAATCCTTACAATCATTTTCAAAACATCAATAGAAACTGGGGATGTACCAAATGACTGGAGAAATGCGAACGTAACACCAGTATTCAAGAAAGGAGAAATATATAAAGCAGAAAATTATAGACCAATCTCTCTAACTTGTATCTGCTGCAAACTAATAGAGCATATAGTTACAAGCCACATCATGAAACATGCTGATCAACATCAAATCCTCTATTCTTTACAACATCGTTTCAATACTAAACGCTCGTGTGAAACCCAACTAATCGAATTCATGGATGACATCACTAAAAATATGAGTGCAGGTAAACACTAAAACAGACAGATGTTTTTATACATTTGTAATGGATTTCTCAAAGGCATTTGACAAAGTCGGTCCCAGTCTCCTGGTACACAAACTAGAACATTATGGTATCATTGGTAAAACCAATAGATGGATTGCCAGCTTCCCATCGAACGCAAGCAGTACTAGTAGTGGATGGAGAGTGCTCATCACATATTGATGTAGAATCTGGAGTTCCCCAAGGCTCTGTACTTTGTCCTGCATTATTCCTATTTTACATCAACGACATGCCAGATGGGATCACATCCACTGTCTGCCTATTTGCTGATGATACAATAGCATATCTTACCATCTCATCTGACTAAGATTCAAATGACCTTGACAAACTGGGAACATGGGAAGTCAAATGGAAAATGTCCTTCCATCCGGAAAAATGCAACGTTCTTACCATCAGCCGCAAAAACAACACCATCCCAACATCGTACACATTGCATGGCCACAAACTTGAACCTGTCAAAAGTGCTAAATACTTTGGTTGCACCTTCACATCCGAACTGATATGGACAACTTCAGTCAAAGCCTTGCAAAACCAATAATAGAGTATGCAAGTCCAGTATATGGGACCCATACTTTAAAACCGAAATAGATCGTCTAGAAATGGTCCAGAGAAGAGCAGCAAGATATGTTTCCAACAAACACCATAATCACTCAAGTGTAAGCAAAATGATTGAGCACCTGGAATGGCCATCTCTGGAAAAAAGGTGAAAAGACACTAGGCTAACTATGCTCTATAAAATAGAACACGACAAAGTGGCTGTAACTAAGGAATGTCATCTTATGCAACCAACACGACTGTCGAGGAACATGCACGACAAAAGTTTCCCAATTCCAGCAACCAGAAGTGATTACAGGAAATACTCATTTTTCCTGAGAACAATTAGGGATTGGAACGCTCTCCCTCCTGGGGTAGCATCAGCACCGTCAGTCAAGGCCTTTAAAGCCTCACTGACAAAGCTGAACTAAATCATCAAACTGGGGGGGGGGGGGGAGGGGGTCTGTATGCGCACTTAAGTCATTACATAATAATCAGTCTGTATGCGCACTTAAGTCATGGCATAATAATCAGCTTGCTGACTAAGATTCAAATGACCTTGACAAACTGGGAACATGGGAAGTCAAATGGAAAATGTCCTTCCATCCGGAAAAATGCAACGTTCTAATACCATCAGCCGCAAAAACAACACCATCCCAACATCGTACACATTGCATGGCCACAAACTTGAACCTGTCAAAAGTGCTAAATACTTTGGTTGCACCTTCACATCCGAACTGATATGGAGCAACTTCAGTCAAAGAAAATGCATACAAAAGCCTTGCAAAACCAATAATAGAGTATGCAAGTCCAGTATATGGGACCCATACTTTAAAACCGAAATAGATCGTCTAGAAATGGTCCAGAGAAGAGCAGCAAGATACGTTTCCAACAAACACCATAATCACTCAAGTGTAAGCAAAATGATTGAGCACCTGGAATGGCCATCTCTGGAAAAAAGGTGAAAAGACACTAGGCTAACTATGCTCTATAAAATAGAACACGACAAAGTGGCTGTAACTAAGGAATGTCATCTTATGCAACCAACACGACTGTCGAGGAACATGCACGACAAAAGTTTCCCAATTCCAGCAACCAGAAGTGATTACAGGAAATACTCATTTTTCCTGAGAACAATTAGGGATTGGAACGCTCTCCCTCCTGGGGTAGCATCAGCACCGTCAGTCAAGGCCTTTAAAGCCTCACTGACAAAGCTGAACTAAATCATCAAACTGGGGGGGGGGGGGGGGGAGGGGGTCTGTATGCGCACTTAAGTCATTACATAATAATCAGTCTGTATGCGCACTTAAGTCATGGCATAATAATCAGCTTGCTGACTAAGATTCAAATGACCTTGACAAACTGGGAACATGGGAAGTCAAATGGAAAATGTCCTTCCATCCGGAAAAATGCAACGTTCTAATACCATCAGCCGCAAAAACAACACCATCCCAACATCGTACACATTGCATGGCCACAAACTTGAACCTGTCAAAAGTGCTAAATACTTTGGTTGCACCTTCACATCCGAACTGATATGGAGCAACTTCAGTCAAAGAAAATGCATACAAAAGCCTTGCAAAACCAATAATAGAGTATGCAAGTCCAGTATATGGGACCCATACTTTAAAACCGAAATAGATCGTCTAGAAATGGTCCAGAGAAGAGCAGCAAGATACGTTTCCAACAAACACCATAATCACTCAAGTGTAAGCAAAATGATTGAGCACCTGGAATGGCCATCTCTGGAAAAAAGGTGAAAAGACACTAGGCTAACTATGCTCTATAAAATAGAACACGACAAAGTGGCTGTAACTAAGGAATGTCATCTTATGCAACCAACACGACTGTCGAGGAACATGCACGACAAAAGTTTTCCAATTCCAGCAACCAGAAGTGATTACAGGAAATACTCATTTTTCCTGAGAACAATTAGGGATTGGAACGCTCTCCCTCCTGGGGTAGCATCAGCACCGTCAGTCAAGGCCTTTAAAGCCTCACTGACAAAGCTGAACTAAATCATCAAACTGGGGGGGGGGGGGGGAGGGGGTCTGTATGCGCACTTAAGTCATTACATAATAATCAGTCTGTATGCGCACTTAAGTCATGGCATAATAATCAGCTTGTTGATTGTGGCCATTATCAGACAGAAGCAGAGGCAAATAATTATGATGTTTTGCGAGGCTATTTTATTTTCTTCTTGGACGCCTTCCTACCACATCCCAGAAAACAATTAAAAAAGCCTTGACAGACGTCATAATTATTTGGACTAATGAACACCATGTAGCTGCATATATATATATATATACAATAAAAGATAAATTTACTTTTGTCACTGTAGGACAGTAGGTACATGTAATGATGTTCTGTATTTGTTCACTCAATATGGCAGTTCTGTGCATGGACTCGTACATTTATTATGAAAATTCAATACTTTTGCACTCAGCATTAAACTTCTGTACATGTACACTCAACATTAAAATTCTGTACTTGAACACTCAACATGAAAGTACAAAATGTACTATACTTTTACACTCAACATGAAAATTATTCATTCCATTCAAGTGCCTCATCAAATTTATATATGTAAGTGATTTTGTACTTTCAGGAAAAAGAAGAAAAGGGACAAAGAGAAAGATGCTCAGAAAATGTTTGAGCAAATTTCTAATGCCAAAAAGACAAATGAAGGAGATTCTACATCACAAATAATAGTGGATAAACGTACAAAAGCTGAAATAGCATTTGAAAAGGCTAGAGAAGAAAGGGTATATTTATATTGCATGTATTTCTAAATTGAGAATATATTCAGTTTCATACTTGTTAGAATTTCAATATTAAATGGGTATAAAATATTATAAAGAAAGTTCCAACTTACCAAAAGAAAGCTGGTTACTTATTAACTTTTCGTAACCAAAGGTCCACTTAGACACATCCTATTGCAATAATTTTGAATCTGTCAAACTTCACCTTTGTATAGATTCACAGAAACGACATCTTTAAAATAATAACGTACAGAGGTTTCTCTACCTCTTAATTATATTAAATGCTAATTTTAGCATCATTTTTTACTACAGTACAAGTATTACTAAAAACACTTTTTTGTCAGTGAATAAAAATGTATAAAATATAGTTACTCCAACTCTCCAATCTCACTCTCATTTTTATACAACAGCAAAAAAAAATTGCGTCGTATATTGGTATCATGTCGTCTGCGTCGTCATAATCCGAAGATGCATTTAGTTTCCGGTCAATAACTTTTGTTTTAGTTAATGTATCTCTATAAATTTTAATTGGAGTGTTCAATACCACTAAAGGCAGGTTGGGATTGATTTTGGGGGTTATGGTCCCAATAGTTAAGGAATTAGGGGCCAAAAAGGGGGCCCAAAATAAGCATTTTTGTAGTTTTCAAACAATAGCTTATGTTTAAGTGTATGAGTCTCTCTGATATTATACCATGATAGGATGGTTAGTATTGACTTTGGGGGGTTATTGCTAAAAAAAAATGGAATTTGGGGCAAAAGGGCTAAAAAAGGGAAAAAACTAGGTTTTTCTGGTCAATGGACAATGAAGACAATTTAAAAGCAGTGTAAGGGAGGTAATTCAAAAATCATTTAACATACAACAATGTTGGGTATGTTCAGATTTACCTCCCTTACACTGACTACTTGTAAATTATGTCATGTATGTATAAGGAAATGTCAGGTTTTGGAATAATTGCAAAAAAAAAGGGTGGTGGTAGATAAACTCATCATAGATACCAGGACTAAATTTTGTATATACGCCAGATGCGCGTTTCGTCTACAAAAGACTCATGAGTGACGCTCGAATCCAAAAAAGTTAAGAAGGCCAAATAAAGTACGAAGTTGAAGAGCATTGAGGACCAAAATTCCTAAAAGTTTTGCCAAATCCAGCTAAGGTTATCTATGCCTGAGGTAGAAAAGCCTTAGTATTTCAAAAATTCTAAATTTTGTAAACAGTTAATTTATAAATATATCCATATCAATGATAATTCATGTCAGCACAAAAAGTGCTGACTACTGGGCTGGTGATACCCTCGGGGAAATAAATCTCCACCAGCAGTGGTTGTAAATAAACTCATTATAGATACCAGGACTAAATTTTGTATATATACGCCAGACGCGCCTTTCATCTACAAAAGACTCATCAGTGACGCTCGAATTTAAAAAAGTTAAGAAGGCCAAATAAAGTACAAAGTTGAAGGGCATTGAGGACCAAAGTAGTAAATAATACTACTATAGAAACAATACCATTGTCATAATTGGCCTGTGTCACTAAGCTATTAAAATAACATCTACATTTTACATGTTTATGTTATATGTATACAGTATAAACATTTAATATACATTTAGAGAAAAATGAACATTTTAAAAAAAAAACTAAAAAATAAATATGACTGAATAATTTATTATTTTCGTTTCTGTTTACAGAAAGCAGAACAGATTATTGAAAAGGCTAGTAAAACTCACAAGGAAAGAATCATGGTAGGTGTTTGTTTTAAATATAAATGTGGTATGATTGCCCATGAAACATCTTTCAAACGAAAACTAAATGACATAGAATAAGCAGCTATAGGTCACCTTACAACCTTTAACAATGTCTGTTTGTATGGAGAAGAATAGCAAGACTTGTACCTTTGATGTAAAAGATAAAGTAGTGTATACGCCTGTTTTAATACTGGAAATATTACAATATATGATTGTCCATCCATCCATTCGTCCATTTGTCATCAACACTTCAGACAGTAACTTAAAATACTTTCACAAATAATCGTGAAACTTTAACACAACTCGTTATTCTAGTTTTTCAGTGACTATGGCTAAAATGGTAAAATGCATTTTTTGCTTTTGAAGAAAAAGCGACAGATATAAAGAACATTTAAATGGCATTCTCATTAATATATGTTGAAAAGCACGAAATCATAAAATGACATTGATGAAAGGTTTAAGCAAAAATTACAGGTGAGCACTGATGTAATTATTATTATTTTATCTTCAATATACATGTATCTTATATACATGTACTTTAGATTTCCAATTGTTTAGATGATAGCTCAAAGTATAATATGTACTTTTGATCTTTCAGGATTTTAATAAACACTTGGATAATCTCACAGAACATTTTGACATTCCAAAGGTCAGCTGGACAAAGTGAAACCTGAAAATATTTGTAAATGGTAATTGCAGCTGTCTTAAATGTGGAACTTATGGATATTTTTCTATGGAAAGTATTCTAGTGACCAAGTCCTAAACGTGATGACCAGGAATTATACTGTTAAAGTGTTTTGGAATGTGATGATCTGTCTAAATTGAAAACACATTTTATTTATATAATGTATGTAAAAACACTTCTATAATTTATTGTCATATCAAATAACAGTAATATTGAAACGTTCTAAATGAAACCTGAGTTAGCAAAAACTGTATATATGTATTTTTCAGGATTTATTCATTATCATTCTGAAGTGCAAATTTTCGTTGATTTCATGAGCATAAGTGAACCATTAATATAAGTTAAAGAAAATGAAAATTTCATCTAGGATTTTATTCAAAATTGTTTACAGCAAGTTTTCACTATAAATAACAATTGTTTCTCTATTCATAAAGTTAATATTGATTGATCACATATTCTCTTTGATGACAGTGACATGTTTGGTGAATTTATAATTCAGATAAAACTCTTTACAGGGCCCTTTAATTGGAAATTAAAATATTCTTATTTTGTTTGTAGTATGTAATTATTTTTTTTATACAACTTTGTGGTTGTATATTGGTATGACATTGGCGTCGTCGTCTGAAGACACATTGGTTTTCGCTCTTTTAGGAACCAAAAATGGGCCCAAATAAGCATATTTCTTTGTTTTCGCACAATAACTTTAGTATAAGTAAATAGAAATCTATGAAATTTAAACACAAGGTTTATGAACACAAAAGGAAGGTTGGGATTGATTTTGGGAGTTTTGGTCCCAACAGTTTAGGAATTAGGGGCCCAAATAAGCATTTTTCTTGGTTTTCACACCATTTCTTTAGTATAAGTAAATAGAAATCTATGAAATTTAAACACAAGTTTTATGACCATAAAAAGAAGGTTGCAATTGATTTTGGGAGTTTTGGTCCCAACAGGGTTCAAAGGGTCCGAAATTAAACTTTGTTTGATTTCATCAAAAATTGAATAATTGGGGTTCTTTGATATGCCAAATCTAACTGTGTATGTAGATTCTTAATTTTTGGTCCCGTTCTAAATTGGTCTACATTAAGCTCCAAAGGGTCCAAATCGGGGTCCAAAATTAAACTTCGTTTGATTTCAACAAAAATTGAATTCTTTGAGGTCTTTGATATGCTGAATCTAAACATGTACTTAGATTTTTTATTATGGGCCCAGTATTCAAGTTGGTCCAAATCGGGGTCAAAAATTAAACTTTGTTTGATTTCAACAAAAATTGAATCCTTGGGGTTCTTTGATATGCTGAATCTTAACATGTATTAAGATTTTTGCTTATGGGGCTAGTTTTTAAGTTGGTCCAAATCGTGGTCCACAAAATTAAACTTTTTTTGATATCAACAAAAATTGAATCCTTGGGCTTCTTTGATAAGCTGAATCTAAACATGTATTTAGATTTTTGATTATAGGCCCAGTTTTCAAGTTGGTCCAAATCGGGGTCCAAAATTAAATTTTGTTTGATTTCAACAAAAATTGAATATATCGATATGCTGAATCTAACGTGACGGTACCCAAATTGCACCTATTTTGACAGTTTTTTCATCTACGTTTTTTTATGATAAAGACAAAAATGTCCATTCTGTGTTTATTTTGTAGCCGTATCCTTCTTTATTTTAAAGGTACACCAATTTGATTTTAATTCAATATGGAATCATAGAAAAATTGGTCTAAACTGACCTCCAAACCATCAATGATTCTGAAATGAGGAGTACCCACATTGCATCCATGCTTAAATTCACATTGTCAAAAGTGTAATAACAGAGTTTTTGTTTAATTTCTTCAAATATTTTGAACAATTGGATATTAGTCCATGCTTACTCTTCATTATTTTATAAATGGATACTTGTAACATATTGTACTTGCCCATTTTAAAAAGATGACGTTTTGATGACGTCGCATGGCGACGTATCAGTACATTTTGCTTTTTCAGTAAATACTTCATCTGTTGATAAATACTGTGAACGTTTTGTGCCTATCTAAATAGTTTTACCTATGTTAAAAGATGTGCTTAGTAACAAATCATAAAAATACAAATTGTTTAGTCTCTATGAAGTCTTGTAAGATTTTCGCTGCTAGTTTTGCTAAATAGGTGAAATTTGGGTACTCGTGCAATTTGGGTACCGTTACGTTAACCATGTATTTAGATTTTGGATATTGGACCATAATAGGTAAATGTCCAATTTAAAAATTTTAAGTTTTTAAGTTTTAGTTCTTAGACCACATTCATTCTGTGTCAGAAACCTAACTATTTAATCACAATCCAAATTCAGAGGTGTATCAAGCTTGAATGTTGCGTCCATACTTGCCCAAACTGTTCAGGGTTTGAACTCTGAGGTCGTCTAAAGCTGCTCCTGCGAAGCACTTGGTTTCACATAGCAAGACTTCATCCCTTTTGTGTTGCCTATTGCGTTGGTATATGCAGTATTTACAAATCAATATTATTGAAGTTCAAATCTGTTGTTATGTTTTCTCTGCATACATTTTGAAAAAAAATCAATGTTTGAACAATTGAATAAACATAACTTAGATGTAAAAAGGTTGCTATTTTAAATTCTCATCTTGGATGAGTATTCTGCGAATTTGGGGTGTGTGTTTATATATGCATATAAAAGAAGATGAAATATTTTATCATGTGTATTCATTGATAGTTTTATACCACTGAACTTGAAACAGCCATTAACATCATCATTATCATTATCATGATCATCATCTTAGGTTTGAAAAATTGAACTTTTATCATTTTTATTTCTTATTTTTTAACTAAATATTTTGTCATGTTTCCAACACAGAAACTGAATGTTTTGTTGCAATAAAGAAGACAGAAATGAAATTTTTATTTTATATGACTGGAATCTGTAGATGGTTTCATTCATGATCCTGGATTATAGGTAATCATGCCTTGATACTTTTAATAACCTTGCTGTCTGATGTGAATATGGGTGTTATGGTGAATTATCAAACAAGGGAAGTCCGTATTTGTTTTGCTTTCAAATAGTTGGAGTGATTTTACTTAAGCAATCTGTTTCCATCAGTTTTGTCGGTGTGTCAATTTAAGTGAAACCACCAATGAACAGTCTATTATTTGAACTTGGAATTATTTTTAACTATGGAATTTGCTTGATTTCTTGTTATTGAAATTTTTAATAAATTCCAGGGCCGTAGGAAGGTTTTGTCAAGAGGGGGTGCGAAGGGGGTGGGTGTGGGAGGGGCACTCCCCTCCTACAGCTTAGATTTTTTTTGAAAATAGGTAAGCCAATTTCAGGGTTTAATGTGTTCTCAGAACGTTAAATACATGAATATCCATACTCTTTTAATAAGCTTTTAAACGGTTAATAGGGAGATATTTAATTGAAGAAAGCGTATAAATCATTGATCGAACTAGTACTGAAGGTACTTTTTATTTCAACATATTAAATCAATATAACAGTGGTACCTTTCAAAGTTAACATTACAATTTCATATATATGATAAAAACAATGGATTGCACACATCACTTTTGTTCCGTAATTATTTCGGATAAAATAAATCATTCTTATATAAACATAAACCTACTGGCATTTTATCATGATCTATTTAGAGATTTTAAACGGCGTTTTGCATTTGCGCCGATCTGCATTTCATTTGCGCCGATTTTTTCTTTCATTTGCGCCGATTTTTTTTTCATTTGCGCCGATTTTTTTTACAGGTAAATTACAGGTGAATAGATATTAGAAGAAGTTGTATGAGTGCCAATGAATGAACTCTCAATCCAAGTCATGTTCTTATTCATTTATCATTATAGACCTCCTCAGTTATCCACTTGTACAAATTTAATGAATTATCAATCATAACTTATATATAACTGTTGTTCCCTGCTCACCACGGGTACTGAGTGGAAGAAGTCCTTCAAGATACATCTCCAGAATTTACATTGACTGTACCCGCTGTCTTTCGGACATCTACCACATGGTTATGCTCGTTCTGTGTTTTGACAATAGAATCCGTGGTGACTCTGGCTGTACACGATTTTATGGTACATTAGTAAAATGTGTTTCAGGACACTTATCTTCCGATATGTATGGCCCTCGATGATTAAAGAATTGACTCCTCGACCCGTTTCAGTGTGCAATATGTCTATCATGTTACTATGAAGTTTCAGAACAATATGAATCAAAATTAACATAAATGAACAGCATTTATAACCAGACTTTACCAATAGTATAGTACAGTATATAGTACATGTACAAGTATTATCTTACCTGTAAATCTAATTAGGAGCAAATATAAAATCGGCGCAAATGAAAAAATGAAATCAGCGCAAATGAAAGAATGAATATTTTCAAAATCGGCGCAAATGTCATACGCCCATTTTAAAGACAACATGGCTTCATGTCTTTCAAGTTTACTTTTATTATGAACACATAATGTGTTCATAATAAAAGTAAACGTAATAAGACGAATTCCATGAATGACGTACGTGTGTCTTATTACAATATGATGGATTATAAAAAAAAAACAAGGAGCTTAATAAGCATCTATTAAAATCCTTAGAAAAAACATAGTTGATTCTCTCTGAAAATTTCTCAATTTAAGATTTTATCCTTTGACGGATACATGATAAGCTTGGCTAGGGGCGATTCTAATCCTACAAATCTCATTTAAACACCATCATCGGTTGCATTTACATGCGCCTGTCCCATGCCAAGTCAGGAGTATTTTGGTCATTGGCGAAGCATTTAATTTTTATAAGCTTTGGAAGAGGAATACCAACGATACAAGAAGCGTTTTTAATAAGAATTTAGGAAATTATGCTGTGCTTTAAGGTTAAGGATTACCCTTTTGGGTTTTACAGTTATTGTTTTATTTGACATACAGAGCTGTAAGTAATAGTTCCTGCTCTTTTGAGAAGTAGTTTTTTGTGTTATATTTAGTAGGTAGGGGATTGTGACTGTCTTCGTGTCATATTGGGTCTTTTTTCATAAAACCAACACGTGCTATGTGATAGAAAAAAGATTAAACTATTAAATTGTATGCCAATGTCACATCTATTATATATTTAACCCTTACCAGAATACGGCGTGTTGGTGTATTTATTGACGCATTACTTAAAATTTCCAACATATGTTTTAACATGTTCCAACATGTTGAATGAAAAAAAATATCATTTACATTGTACCAATAACATTTAGCAATCGTAATTTAGACCAAACTGTAGGAAAATATTCCTTCTTTAAAATAATATATCATTTTCTCGCTTTGTTCTTTCTGCTTTCCAATATATATACAAAATAAATCGTTTTACACTCCCAAATTGAAAGACATGTTTTGACGGAATGTTGAAATTAAAAACTGAAATTTCGAAAAATCGTAGAAAATTCAGAAATGTTACCAGAAACTAGAAAAAAAGTGCTTAATGCTAGTATAAGGTTTCAGCTTCATAATGATATCAACTATTTTGGTTTGAACTTCGTATTTTTAAGAAAAAAAATCATAATACTGTATTTTTTGTTTTGCAATCCGGATGGAACTCAATCAAGGTTCAAGACCGAGGTCTATACTGATAAGAATTTGCATGATGAATATTACAAACATATGTTCTATGAGGCATTAAAATGATTCCTAAGTCCTTGCCGTTTCACGGAATAGTCGTTTATTCTTGATTTTGGGCTTCTCTCTCCTTTATATCTTCTCAAGCAAGATGACCCCGTGAATTTAAAAGATCGATCTATATGACAGGAAATGGACCTCCGTCATGATTCTTTATATAACGAGTCAGACATGGATTATAGCTCTACGGGTGCTCTGTGAATATCCCGATTGATCTCGAGCCGCCTTTCCATTCCTTTTTAATATACAATTCCTTGACCCCAATAAACAATTTTGAGATTAGGAGAATCTTTACTACAAGACTACCATACGTACTTCTTTTCATAGATTGCAAATATGAGTTGGTAGATCTAATGTAATTTGCCAATTTTATAGATAATGAAATTGAGAATGGATATGGGGAATGTGTCAAAGAAACAACAACCCGACCATAGAACAGAGTTCAACAGACTACAGTAGAAGGCCAACCATAGGTCTTCAATACAGCGAGAAATTCCCGCAACCGGAAGCGTCCTTCAGCTGGTCCCTAAACAAATCACGAAATATATATGCTAGTCAGTCAGTAATAATGAACGTCATACTAATGATGATCTCTCAAACTGTATCAGATGTGTCCTATTTTGTCACAGAAAAACCACGGTAACCCGTCAGCGTGGAGAACAAATGCTCATCCGTGCCTGAAAATTCTTCTAATATTTTTTTATTTTTTTTTTTTTTGAAAGAGGGGGTGCGACCGCACCCGACGCACCTCCCCTTCCGACGGCCTTGAATTCCATGATTATTCTGTACTGAAATGTTCTGTGCTGCGCACAACACTTTCTATTACAAAGAAAATAGTATATTTTCAATAGAATGTGCTGTGCCGCGCACAACACTATCTAACCAAAATACATTGTATGGAAAGTGTTATTAACCACTCAAAAGATCATAATACAAAATAAACATGGAATTTATAAAAAAAATTAAACACAAGAAATTATGCGAATTCCATAATTAAAAATAATTCCAAGTTTAAATAATAGCCTGTTCAATGGTAAATCAATGATATTTGGTATGCTGTTTTAGAAGTATTGGCATATCTCATTTCCACAGAAATCGGTTGGCTATGCACTTTCAGTAATGATTTATTGAAGTCAGATGTTTTGCATAGCTTACATGTAAAATTATTGCAATTTTAACTTCCAAACATTTCCATTATACAATTTATACATTATACGCAGTGAAGTTTCAGATTTTTGCTTCAGTGCTGATATTTCTGGGTTTAATTACACAAAAATCTTACTTGAATGAACTAGTATAACGAAATAAAAAAAAAAGCATCAAGAATTATATCTACTTGTGTTTCAGTAATTTATATGATTCTACATATGTATTATATAATTGACAGCTATTCTAATTGGGAGAGTAAATAAGTTTTTCACCATCATCGAACTTTTTTTAAAGGATTCCTATTTGGACATGTAATGTATTAAAGATATACTTGTACCTGTTTGATGACCCTGTGCAATGAGTTGGGGGGACATATAAATTCCGAGAATCTAACCTTCTACACACCTGCTCTTGTAAGCAATCTCACTTGAACAGTTCTTGCCACATTTGTAAGAAACTTTTATCACTTACTGGATTTGATTGATAAGCCTGATACTATGTTCTGAAATATACAGTAAATTCGGACATTATTGCATTCATTCATAATTGACCATAATTGCAATTAATCAAGAATGGACAAAAAGGCGAGTTAAATTATTGCGAATTTGAAGGTCTATGTTTCAATTATCAGAATGTGACTGTTTACTTTTGCAATACTCACTAGTCCCATTATTCACAATATTAGAAACCTCACGATAATTTCTGAGTTTTCAGTAACTTGGAACAGTGTAGTTTGCTTGTGTGGGATATAACTATCTTTATGTCCTTCTCTTTATATCATATGGATTTATATATATATGTAAATATTTATCTATTATATTTCATTGTCACTGTTCAGAAGATGAAACCAAAAAATCCAGATGTGAATCCTACATATATTACACAACATTGGAACAAGAACCAACAAAAAAGTTCAAAACTATGCATCATAATTATTTTTTTAGATAAAAATAAAAGCATTCCAAATGCAGTACTCACAATGTTAATCATTTAAAAATACTCTTTACATATAATTATAAAGGGTGAGTCAGTTTGGCTGGTAATTGAGGAATTAATTAATTTAATTCAGGAATATGTGGTATGAGTGCCAATGAGACAACTCTAGATCTCCATCCAAGTCACAATATATAAAAGTAAACCATTATAAGTCAAGGTGTTCTTCTTTAATTTCTTTATATTATATAAAATATTAATTCATTAATATCAGAAAATTTCAGAACATGCATAAGTGCATAGCAATCTTTATTGATTTGTAGAAGAATTACATTTTTTAGTCCTATTTTAATTTTAACATGCACGCCAAAACTGTCGGGACATATGATATTATGGTATACAAATGTTTAGCATCCGTCCAGGCCAAAATTAAAAATATGTTTGTTTCCCTTCCCCCCACACGGGTCAAAAAATTATTTTCCACAGAAAAATCAAAATTATTCTTTCCTGAAAATAATTTGTTTCCATTTTTGGAAAGTGCTTGAAAGCAGAAGGATTGATAATCTAAATAAATACACCTAAATTGAGCACAAACAACTGATAAGTGACCTGGACTGGACAAGTCAAACCATTCATGTGACCATGCTATGACAATCACATCCAGTTAAAAAAAAAAAAAAAAAAAAAAAAAACTGCCTTCCTGGTCTGTTTACAAAGGGTAGACCCTGGGGAGGGGAAACAGACATTCTTTTAAATGTGGCCCCATCTGTCTGTCTGGTGTCCACATGTTGCACCATAACTTGAAAACGACTTATTAAAATTTCATGAAATTTAGCATAGTTGTTTCTGGTGATGGTCAAACAATCTGTATGCATTTTGGTGGAAAAAAAGATTAAATCCTTTTGAGTTACGGGACTTTGTAATATAAATGCCAATCTGCATAGTAAACAAAAATATTTGTAATAAATATAATTGTCAAATGTATACCTATGGTTTATATACACTTTGGTAATAAAGATATATAACTGGTACCTAACATCTTCCTGATGAAGTTAAGTTTTCTTTTGAAATTATCAGCAGTCTGTTCAGGTAAACATCATATTAATCAATAATTAGTCAATCTGAAATATCTCTGAATAGGATATGCTATTGGTTAGGAATTATTCTAAAATGAGACTATCACACAAAATCAGGGGCAATCACTCTGTATTACATTTTATATGAATAAAAAAGTACTGAGTTCACGTATTGCTTTTTTTTTTTTTTTTAAGAAACCAACTTTGTCTTCAATTAATTTACGATTTTTAGATTCTTTTGATTCTTTTTAACCCTTTTCACATTATTATTTACATAGCTAAGCCTTCAAGGAACATTTCTTAATGAAATTTCACTTTTACACTGTTATTCGGTACTCTTTAGAACAGAGATTTAAAGGGTACCAACCGGAAGTATTTACGAAAGAAAACAAAACCACGTGTGCTCGTGAATAGAAAACATTGAAAATGCCAAAAAAGTGAGAACGATTATTTTCTTATTAATTTCTCCTCTGTTTTACAAGAGAAAGTGTGTGAGTCTTTGAACCACTGCATGTCAGTTAAACATACAACGCCGTTTTACAGCTCATCTTAAGTTCCATGTGGCACTCAGAAAAAGTGCCAACACCCCTTTCTGGTTCTTTTTTTATTTCAGAGTCTCGGAGATAGATTACTTGAAGGAAATTCAAAATTTCATTATTTAGTTAACTCAGCTTCCACATACACATTTTTTTTTATGAACTGCATATTTTTCTTCAAGTTCAACCCAGTTCAAAATAGCATGAATGAATGTTCCAGTGTCTGATACCTTTGGCTTTGTCTACTGGTCATACATGTAGCATAAGCCATATCATAGGCTCCCACAGACCCCTCATCTTGGAGTGCCATAATCAGATATTCCTGTCAGGTAATCTAAATGTATATTATACCACAGTTGCTTGAAATTTACTGATATACATATGATTTTTTTTTTAAATAAAAATTTACTATTATATAATTATTATATAAATAACAGTAATTTTTTTCATTTTTTTTCTCATATATATATATCACTAAAATTCAAGCGACTGTGATTATACTTTATAATGGTAGGCAGGCATAATTTACCTGTTGGAGATGAAGTCCACATATTTTAACTTTAAAATCTGTTAAAAAATAAACTGAAACACTGTTAGATTTCTGATTTTGGCCCTGTTGTTAGGGATTTTAGAAGCGATGTCATTCATTTCATTTCATTTAATTAATGACATCATTTTCAATGTAAACAAAGAAATGTCATCACGGTTAACGTTTTTTCGTATTAAAGAATATTTAAAAATGAAATTATTATTGTACTCCTTCGTATATTTTACTAGACTGATATTTTTCTCAAAGTTTCATGACAAACCAGACTGGAAGAAAAAAAGATTTCTGCCCAAATGTGGGAAAATAGAAAAGTCTGAAAATAAAAAGTTAACGATTTTGAGTTCATCAGTACATTTTGTAGATTGATTTTTCTTCTGTAATTGGGGAGAAGTCCCTATATTTAATATTGATAATAACATAATATATTAATAAATCAATTGAGAACAAACTTGTAAATTTATATGGGTTCCAGTTCGCAGTTTGCCAGATTTTTTAGGGACTACTAGACCATTAGGCTAGTCACCATTTTATTGCTACTAGACCATACAGTTTTCTCTAGACTGGAAATTTTCAAGAGAAATAAACTGTGTATAAATAGGATTAAAGGTTCATCAAAAGGAGTTGAAAACTATATCCATGGTTTTGTAGGATTGTATATTGCTTACTATGAAATTATGTTGAAGGAACACTTTTTCACAGTTAATTAAACCAAAAGTTCCAAATGGTGAAGTTGAAATCATCCCTTCGTAAATTTTACGGACGCCATCACGAATTGGTTGACCATTATGGAATAACCGTTTCACAAATGATATCGGATATGTTCCTTACGTCGTAACTACAATCCCCTTCCCTTTCATGAATGTGACCTACCGAATTAGACTATTTACCGGATTTGTTATCACATAAGCAACACGACGGGTGCCGCATGTGGAGCAGGATCTGCTTACCCTTCTGGAGCACCTGAGATCACCCCTAGTTTTTTGGTGGGGTTCGTGTTGTTTATTCTTTAGTTTTCTATGTTGTGTCGTGTGTGCTGTTGTTTGTTTGTCTTTTTCATTTTTAGCCATGGCGTTGTCAGTTTGTTTAAGATGTATGAGTTTGACTGTCCCTTTGGTATCTTTCGTCCCTCTTTTGTCACCGTACATAATGTTATCCGACATGAATTGTCGTCTGGACAATATCTACCGTTGAAATTGTGTCCATAGAGAAGAAAAGGTGTTTTCAAACTCAAAGAAAAAACAATATTTCACATGATATAAACATGTGTTTACTCTCATTACTTCCAAAATATATAAATATACATGTAGGTTCATTTCTTCAGAGATATGTATGTGATTTCTCTATCCTAATTGAAGTTTGGATGGAAATAAGCATGTTTTTTTGTCTCTATTTAAATTTGGCTTGTAAACAATTGTGAACTGGAGTATTGAATTCATACAAAATTTGCTCATCACCAAGTGCAATTAAACAGAAAAATATACAATAAAAACAATACTCTCACTACTGTTATTATTTTATCAATAGTTGTGATGTACAATTTCAATTTATTTTTTATACAACCGCAAAATTTGAAAAAAATTTCGTCGTATATTGCTATCACGTTGGCGTCGTCGTCGTCCGAATACTTTTAGTTTTCGCACTCTAACTTTAGTAAAAGTGAATGGAAATCTATGAAATTTTAACACAAGGTTTATGACCACAAAAGGAAGGTTGGTATTGATTTTGGGTGTTTTGGTCCCAACATTTTAGGAATTAGGGGCCAAAAAGGGCCCAAATAAGCATTTTCTTGGTTTTCGCACTATAACTTTAGTTTAAGTTAATAGAAATCTATGAAATTTTGACACAATGTTAATGACTACAAAAGGAAGGTTGGTATTGATTTTGGGAGTTTAGGTCCCAACAGTTTAGGAATTAGGGGCCAAAAAGGGACCCAAATAAGCATTTTTCTTGGTTTTCGCACCATAACGTTAGTATAAGTAAATAGAAATCTATGAAATTTAAACACAAGGTTTATGACCATAAAAGGAAGGTTGGTATTGATTTTGGGAGTTTTGGTCCCAACAGAATAAGGGGCCCAAAGGGTCCAAAATTAAACTTTGTTTGATTTCATCCAAATTGAATAATTGGGGTTCTTTGATATGCCGAATCTAACTGTCATGACTGTGTATATGTAGATTCTTAACTTTTGGTCCCGTTTTCAAATTGGTCTACATTAAGGTCCAAAGGGTCCAAAATTAAACTTAGTTTGATTTTGACAAAAAATGAATCAGTTAGGTTCTTTGATATGCTGAATCTAAAAATGTACTTAGATTCTTGATTATTGGCCCAGTTTTCAAGTTGGTCCAAATCGGGGTCCAAAATTAAACTTTGTTTGATTTCATCAAAAATTGAATAAATGGGGTTCTTTGATATACCAAATCTAACTGTGTATGTAGATTCTTCATTTTTGGTCCTGTTTTCAAATTGGTCTACACTAAAGTCCAAAGGGTCCAAAAACTTAGTCTGATTTTAACAAAAATTGAAATCTTGGGGTTCTTTGATATGCTGAATCCAAAAATGTACTTAGATTTTTTATTATGGGCCTAGTTTTCAAGTTGGTCCAAATCAGGATCTAAAATTATTATATTAAGTATTGTGCAATAGCAAGTCTTTTCAATTGCACAGTATTGCGCAATGGCAAGAAATATCTAATTGCACAATATTGTGAAATAGCAAATTTTTTTTTAATTAGAGTTATCTTTCTTTGTCCAGAATAGTAAGCAAGAAAATATCTAATTGCAAAATATTGTGCAATAGCAAGATTTTTTTTTAATTGGAGTTATCTTTCTTTGTCCAGAATCAACTTAAATCTTTGTTATATACAATATACAATGTATATTTACTTTTTACTACCAACAGATAAATTAGAATAATCTTTACCATTCAGTGATAACAAGCAGTTTTTTTACATCTTAATATTTTATGATGTATTTAAATGAGTAGTTATTGTTGCAAACTCCATTAGAAATTTTAATTGAGATTAGTTTTGGAATAAGGGAAAGGGGGATGTGATTAAAAAAATTGGGTTCAATTTTTCTCATTTGAAATTTCATAAATAAAAAAGAAAATTTCTTCAAACATTTTTTTGAGAGGATTAATATTCAACAGCATAGTGAATTGCTCTAAGAGAAAACAAAAATTTTAAGTTCATTAGAACACATTCATTCTGTGTCAGAAACCTATGCTGTGTCAACTATTTAATCACAATCCAAATTTAGAGCTGAATCCAGCTTGAATGTTGTGTCCATACTTGCCCCAACCGTTCAGGGTTCAACCTCTGCGGTCGTATAAAGCTACGCCCTGCGGAGCATCTGGTTAAAGTGTAGTTGGATGCTCCCCTCTTGATCAATAGTTTTTTTCTCATTGTCAGTTGAGGCCAGTGGATGTTTCTGTCAACATCTTTATAATTAAAATAATTAGAAATGCTTTGGAATTCAACACTTCATTTTTAGCTCACCTGGCCCGAAGGGCCAAGTGAGCTTTTCCCATCACTTTGCGTACGGCGTCCGGCGTCGTCTGTCGTCGTCGTTAACTTTTACAAAAATCTTCTCCTCTGAAACTACTGGGCAATATTAAACCAAACTTGGCCACAATCATCATTGGGGTATCTAGTTTAAAAAATGTGTCCGGTTACCCTGCCAACCAACCAAGATGGCCGCAATGGCTAAAAATAGAACATAGGGGTAAAATGCAGTTTTTGGCTTATAATTCAAAAACCAAAGCATTTAGAGCAAATCTGATATGGGGTAAAATTGTTTATCAGGTCAAATTCTATCTGCCCTGAAATTTTCAGACAAATCGGACAACCCGTTGTTGGGTTGCTGCCCCTGAATTAGTTATTTTATGGAAATTTTGCAGTTTTTGCTTATTATCTTGAATATTATTATAGATAGAGATAAACTGTAAACAGCAATAATGTTCAGCAAAGTAAGATTTACAAATAAGTCAACATGACCGAAATGGTCAATTGACCACTTTAGGAGTTATTGCCCTTTATAGTCAATTTTTAACCATTTTTCGTAAATCTTAGTAATCTTTTACAAAAATCTTCTCCTCTGAAACTACTGGGCCAAATTTATCCAAACTTGGCCACAATTATCTTTGGGGTATCTAGTTTAAAAAATGTGTCCGTTGACCCGGCCATCCAACCAAGATGGCCGCCATGGCTAAAAAAAGAACATAGGGGTAAAATGCAGTTTTTGGCTTATAACTAAAAAACAAAGCGTTTAGAGCAAATCTGACGTGGGTTAAATTGTTTATCAGGTCAAGATCTATCTGCCCCGAAATTTTCAGATGAATCGGACAACCCGTTGTTGGGTTGCTGCCCCTGAATTGGTAATTTTAAGGAAATTTTGTTGTTTTTGGTTATTGTCTTGAATATTATTATAGATAGAGATAAACTGTAAACAACAATAATGTTCAGCAAAGTAAGATTTACAAATAGGTCAACATGACCGAAATGGTCAATTGACCCCCTAAGGAGTTATTGTCCTTTATAGTCAATTTTCAACAATTTTTATAAAATTTGTAAATTTTTACTAACATTTTCCACTGAAACTACTGGGCCAAGTTCATTATAGATAGAGATAATTGTAAGCAGCAAGGATGTTCAGTAAAGTAAGATGTACAAACACATCACCATCACCAAAATACAATTTTGTCATGAATCCATCTGCTTCCTTTGTTTAATAGTCACATAGACCAAGGTGAGCGACACAGGCTCTTTAGAGCCTCTAGTTGTTTATATCAAATTATAATTGGTTTGTATTTGTACTAGAAAATTAAAACATTGCTATATGTGCAATATTTCAGTGACTGTTATTATCTCCCTTTATAGGAGACTTTTTATTTTGTCCGGTTTGACACTTTCTCACAGGACACTTTTATGGCTCACATTTACACCACACAATCTACTATCAGAACAGAAAAACAGATGCATTAGGGAAAGGTTTAAGTCATGACATGGTATAGACATATAGTAGTTATATGATGTCTATAATTCAGTAAATCAAAAACTTTTTTCAAGTATCAGTGCAGAAGATAGCAAAATAAGCAAACACATGAGTTAAATTTGACCAATCCACCCAGTTTCATAGTTTAATTCACCTTTTGTTTGCAGATGTCTATTGTTCATCTGTTGTCCATGTCAATAAATACAACTCCAAACATTTTTGTTATATGAGGGGAGATTCTGAAACTTTTTTCCCAACTTAGTTTATTTTGGCGCCTTCTACAGGAGTGACAAAAAATGAGTAGAACAATTTAGAAAAGTTGATTTTTTTTCATTTTTTTTTTAAATCAGTATCTTTTTTCTCATTACCATTGCAGATACATAGGAACAAAGAGAGTGCAAAATATGTACATGTATATGTATGAACAGTTTATGATTTTCTGAAACATGAAATACATAGTTATATAATTTAATTATCTAGTCCCTGGCATTCCTTAAAGCTTTTCAGTGGCACAGGTTTATCTGTACTAAGAGTAAAGTTTTTGGTTTAAATTTATGTGATCATATTAGCCAAAACTGGTTATGAGAAACAGTAAATGAAATTTTATATCAGATTTTAATTTTTGTTTATTTATTGCTTATATTTTTTCAGGAGAAAAGGGGGGAAAGAAAAAGTAGCTGTATATAACAGTGACGATGAAGATGCTCTCAGTAAGGAGAATCAACCTGATCCTACTTCTGAGGAGTATTTCATGGATGATATTGATGTATTCCATGCTAAAAAGGACAAGGTAAGTAAAATCATTGCTCCAAATCACACATTTAAAGAATGAAGTATGCTTCTTGGTGGCATATTATTTTATTTCTACAGCACACTAGCCATTATTTCATGATTAAACTAAATATTAAAAATGACATGGATAATCTGACCACCAAGATATAGGCTGTTGAATCACAAATTGTACATTCTTGTCTCTCTGTAACTGTGTTAATATGCTTATTTTGAATTTATTAAATTTTTACTCTTTGTATTTGAACAGATTTGTGAATATCTATTTCCTTAACATGTATTGTGCTCAGAACAATAAGGAAAAAAAGAAATAGTAACATATATAAATCAAAGAGTATCTATATGAATAGTTGAACATTTAAAGTATTTTGTAACCTATAGTGATGTACAAAAAAAAAGACTTTATTATTTCCTTTCTTTAAATTAATTTCCTTTTTTCCATTTATAGGTATTGTTAGGAAAAGGAATACAAGATGATGTTGACATGGAATCAGAATCAGAGGTAAATATTACAAAGTCTGACAGAACATCTTTTACAGGTTTCTGTTGAATGTATAATTTCTTGAGCATTTCTTTACCAATTAGATTTTTAGTCCCCTGTCAACAAAGTTGAAGGGGACTTTAGGTTTGCACTCCATCTGTCTGTCTGTCCATCAGTCAGTCTGTCAAATTATTTTTTCACACTTTTTTTCTTCATGCTTGAAGATATTGATTTGTTATTAGGTATATTGTTTTATTATGACCAGTTACAGATAAAATTTGAATTTTGTTTCAGTTTAAAAAAATTGTGCAGAGTTATAGTCCTTGGAAAATTAACTCAAATGATCAGTTTTCATGGTTTTCCATGCTTTTTTTGTCATGCTTAAAGATGCTGATTTGATAATTATTATAGTTTTATCATGACAAGTTATAGACAAAGTTCAAATTTTATTTTGGTCTCATAATTTTGTGCAGAGTTATGGTCTTTGGACCTAGAAATATTACTTAAATAATCAGTTTTCCACACTTTTTTCGTCATTCTTTAAGATATTGACTTGATATTTGTTTCATAGTACAATTAATTTTTAATTGACTATGTTTTGCCATGCAATACTCTAAGAATGCTTGATACTACCAGCATTTGTTTTATGCTGAAAAGGATCATTTTATTGAATTCAGATATTTCTAAAAAGGCTGTTTTATTCTGAAAAGGATCATTTTATTGAATTCAGATATTTCTGAAAAGGCGCTTTTATGTTTTTTTCTCAATAATAGAATCAGAAGATGCCTTTAAATTGACACATAGGAATGACTCAACTTTATAAGGAAAACACTATTTAAAGGTAAAGAAAAAGATTTAGTAATTGTTAATAGCACACTTTACCCTTTGGATGAACTAACATGTTTATACTAAACAACAGAAACAAAACCTATACTAATGTCTTATAAATATATAATAAAGCTCTTTATATTATAGGATGAAGTTTTGGGTCTTGTCAATAGTGACGAAAGTGTAATGTATAATAAAAATATTATAAAGCTCTTTATATTATAGGATGAAGTTTTGGGTCTTGTCGATAGTGACGAAAGTGATGAAGAAATAAGAAACTATCAACAGCAGTTACGTCAAATTAAAAGATTCAAGAAAAAAGATGACATGGGAAGTGATCTGGAAGAAGATGAGGATGAGGAAGCTGGTATTTAACATTAAGATACTTCTTATTATTAATATTGAAAATTCGATATTTTATCTTTAATGAATTAAAGTAGAGTTATGGTATATGATCATGATACAGTAACAGAAGTAATTAAAGGCTAAAAATCATCTAGGGGTCAATATGTGGTCTTCAACAATAGACAGGTGTCTTTTCAATAAGCCAAGCTCCAAATTAATTAAAACATTGGGAATAAAAGTCCTAATCTCCAGTTAACTTAATGGTATACTGTAAACGTGAATGAAAATACACTGTTTGATTTCCTTATTTCTGAATTTATAAGCTTTTAATTGTAAATAACTAATTGTACAGTGTGGCATATGGGGAGATAACTGAACTGTTGTCTTAAATACATGGAGATGGTTAGATTACACAACCTATTAACATGTACAATGATGTAATAGATTTTTTAATCTTAAAAATATAATAAAACAACTTTCCAAAGTTTTGTTGCAGTATATTGTTCTAAAGTACTGTTTTTTATAAGCCTAATGAATTATTTAGATTGATTTATAATGAGTAGTGATATTATGTTTAAACAAGTTACATGAAATGTATTGTGAAAAGTTTGTCAATCTATTTAGGCTTACCAGACTCCAAGGCTTGGGGAATTAAAAAGTCAAAGTATTATGGTGGAGATGTGGAAGATGAAGATTTGGGTAAGTGTAACCTTATTTACTGATTATTTATACAATTGTTTTATTTGCATCATCTTTTAAGAGTTAAAATGTTATGTCTGCCAATACTAAAATTTTCTTTAGGAAATTTTACAGATATTGAAATGCACCAATTGCTATCTAACATAGTGGAAAACTGCCTTCAAATATGACAACCACCCTTTTTTAAAGGTAATACAATAGATAATAGAATTATTTCATATGTAAAACAACTACATTTCTTTGTTTCCTTTAAAAGATCTGTCAGGTTCTGAAGATGAAGAAGCTGCTGCTGTAATGGAAGAAAAGGAAGCTCTGGCTCTACAGAAAAAAATGGCAGCAGAACTTGATGAACAGGACTTTGATCTAGACATATTTAAAGTAAATATATAAACAGGACTTTGATCTAGACATATTTTAAGTAAATACATAAACTGGACTATGATTTAGACATATTCAAAGTGATCTTTTATGGGGGGAAAAGGCAATTAAGAAGTACTTTTTGGAATAAGTATAATCAGTTTTAGTTTTCACAATTCTTGTTTCATATTTGATGGAGAAAAAACAAACTTTATGAAGTTGTCACAATATTAACTCTATTATAGGAGAAGAGAACATACTTTCCCATACAGTTTTTATGCCCTCACTACCCTTGTCTGTCTGTTTGTTTGTCCTGATGTTGATTTCCATTCTTTAACTTTAGTTTGCCTCAACCAATTGTTATGAAACATATACACAATGCTAATTTCCACAAAACTCAGATCAAGTTTGAATTTTGGTGGAGTTACTTTTACTGTTCTAGACAAGTTATGCCCTTTATAAATGGAAAAATTGCTGAATTTTTAGTTTCCGTTTTCTAACTTAAGTTTGCCTCAACCAAACATTATGAAACTTATAGTCTTATACAAAATACTTATTACCACAAATTTTAAATAAACAAACAAATTTGGACAGTGTCACTTATATTGTTTTTCAGTTATGTCTTATATGATATGCAAGCTGGGGAATCATCTGTTTCCTATGGACACATTCCGCATACATTCCTTTTATATCTAAGAAATTGGTTCTTTTTAATTCATAATATAGAAATATATTATCTATAGATATTTATTCATGCTTTTTCATTGTTGTAGAAAACAAAGGTTGTTGAGGAAAAAGACAAAGAAGAAGAGAAGATTATTAAAGATTTGACGAAACTGTCAAAACAGGAAAAAATTAAGGTAAATTTTTATTTTGATAAGTAATTGCTGAATACCAGAAAAAATATAGGTTAAATGTAGCTGCTATCAATTGTTATATATTCATATTAAGTTTGTAACAAAATTTTGGTATAGAATTAATATAGGAATTTATGTCTGTTTAATTTTTGAATGGTGTCTGTTAGTGAATAGCTGTTAAATTATTGAAATGTTTACATGAGTTGCTGTTAATGTTAAACTGTTGACTTGTGTCTTTACATGAATAGCTGTTAAAGAAAGAATCACCTGAATTGATGACATTGATAGAAGATTTTAAAGTAAAGGTAAGAATCAAATCTTGACCAGGTTATTGTTATGTAGAAGGATGATACATGAAAACCTATGTATAAATAAAACACTTGAGACTAGAGAAACTCAGCCTCATTTAAGAGGTGACCTCTGAATTGAGGTTCAAAATGCAATCATTATAAAACTGAAGATCATATGTCAAAGACCAGGATCTGTCAACACTTTGTTTTACTCTTTAATCTGGTAATTATTACATCAGCCAATGAAATTACAGTTTTAATTTTTTGAAGATGTGCATGAATCAGACAAAGGCAGAGAATCCTGAAAATCCTCAAATACAGAAAGGAAATCTGAGCATTTTCAGACTCTAGTAAGCAAAGCTTGGACACAGTATCTATATTTTGATCAGATCAGGATGACAAGAGAAAACCATTTTGGTTTCAAGGTTTATTCTTGAAATATATATTAACCAACACCAGAGGATGTGTCATAATGTATGTACAACTTCCTAAATCCAAGGTCATGGTCAAAACTTGGTTTAAGTTGACAACCCCATGTTCTATGGTTAAGATTGTGTCCGCTCTACATCTTGAGAACCGTTATTTCCAAGTTTATACTTGACATGTATACAAACCAACACCAGAGGGTGTGTCTTAATATATGTACAACTTCCTAGGTCAAAGGTCAAGATCAAAAACTTTTGTTTCAGTTGACAACCACATGTCCTATGGTATAGATCTTGTCCGCTTTATATCTTGAGAACCATTAGGATTTCAAAGTTAATACTTGACATGTATATAAACCAACACCTGATGGTGTGTTTTAATTTATGTAAAAGTTCCTAGGTCAAAGGTCAAGATCAAAATCTTTGGTTTCAGTTGACAACCACATGTCCTATGGTAAAGATACAATTATTTTACCACACATTATTCACAGTGGGGCTCACATAGATGGCTCCCATCTCAATGGTGTCTAGTTTTACCAATTTCTAGAGAAGACCTCAGTTTGTGTGTTGCTTCTATTCCTTTCACAATACATACATCATCATGCCTCTGTGTTCTATTGGTACCATGCATAGTATATTTGTCATCCTCACTTATGATTATTCAGTTTGGGTTATTTAGGGAGAAAAACGAAAATAAAGGCGTTCGAATAGTATTTCCGTCATCGGATGGACTTTTAAGTCTATACAAGACTCTGTTTAGGACAGGACAATTAGTTTTGCGTTTTTCTGTATACTATGATCATACATATACTAGAAATAAAGTGTATTTTTATTTATTATCAAGTTATAGTTTAGTAAATACTTTCAGCCACGATCTAATTGCCCGCGATTCCGCGGGTGTGTTCTAGTACAATTTTAATTTTGTAAAGATATGTTGAATACTAGTGTTAGATGCAGTGATAAAGCACGTGAAATTGAGAATGAGATTGAGTTGTGCATTCAGGAATACTACTGCCAGTAATATTTCATCGAATATTAAAACATTTGTTTCTTTGATTTCCAAGTAAAACTTTGTAATGAGTGCTTATTTGTTGTAGATGACAGAGGTTAAGGACATCTATCATCCCCTTTTGACTCTAGTCAAGGATGGAAAAATACATGGCAAAGCTGCAGAATATGTGGAAACTAAGTTCAAACTTTTACTCAAGTAAGTTCTCAAAAATTAAAACAATCTTGCCTAATGCTAATTTATCAAATATTTTTGGATTTATTAAAAATCTAGTGAATTGAACATTCAAAAATCATAAAAAAAATATTGCAGCTTAAAAAAATTAAATACCTGATACTTGGTATTATATTGCCTGCCACCTGAGGTTGAGTAGCAAATAAGCTGGGAATGTCTGTTTGCGAGATCAACATCTACATATATTGTTTAATAAATACAATGGATGCCCAAGGGTGTTCGGGCTGGAGGGAATTGTTATGTTTGCTTTGCTAGCAGAACCTTTAATATTGTAATATGTGGTTATAGTAATTATCATAATTTTAGTTTATGACTACAGAACTAAAGGTGATGATATGATTTTTGTTCAAAAGTTAGGATTTTTACCTTATTTCATGCTTTAACTTTAAAAGCATTTCATTTTATAAATACATACTTGAAATTTTTTATTTCAGTTACTGTACAAACATAAGCTTCTACATGATGTTGAAATCTAAGCAAGTTCCCGTGCAGAACCATCCAGTCATTAAAAGGCTAGTTCAACACAGGAATGTAAGTATTTAATAGAATCCAGTATAGAACATTCAAATATCTCTAATTCTGCATAACACAATCACCAATCAATCAATCAATCAATCAATCAATCAAATATCACCACTTAATTCTGTAATTTGGATGCAACTCTATTAGTTTAATAAATTTATTTGAAAATTGCCTGAATTGAAATATTTGATAAATTTACTTTGAGAGTAACTTAGAGGTGCTATCATTAGAATGATTTATAAAAAGCATGAACCAGTAGTCCAGTACAGATTTTTTTCCTGTTTTAACCTCATATTTAGCCTTAATATATGTAATTTCAAAGCAATATCCAAGACAGAAGAATTTCTATGTTTTCAAGTATTGAGCTGTATATAACTTTTGTTTATAGTTAATGAAGCAGTTGGAACCAGTAGATGACAAGGTCAGACCAGAGATTGAGGATATTTTAGAAAAGTTAAACAAAGGAGAAGAAATTCATTTTGTAGAACCTGCATCTTCACAGAAGACTTTCATTAGGTACAATACTGTTATGAATACTCCATGCAAAGGCCTTGCTTTTTGGGGTATGATGTTTTCCACCTGACCTATCAGTATGTCCATCATCTTTTGCATCTCCTATTTCATTTCTTCATCAGAATGATTGTTTGGGGTTTACATTGGCATAACATGGACTTTGACATAGCTGCAGTGCCACACACTGAACTACATCTTTCTATGTGCTTCTCCTCCAAAACACCTATTCAGAATTAATGAAACTTTGTAGAATTTCAGTATATAATGCTATTGGGCACCTATATTGTTTTTTTATCAAACTAATTTCGGGGAGTTTTTGCTAACAAATTGTGAAACCCAGTCTACAATTCACTAAAACTTTCTTTGAACCATAACCATATAAATTCATTGTGCATATTTGAGGAGAATTCTTTGAATGTATTCCACAATGGCTATTCTAGAAAAAAATATTGTGGGGTTGGAAGGCAGTTTGGTTCAGCTCCACCACACAGATAATAATAATTGAAAATCATATTGCATTATAGTGTGAAAAAGTTGCTCTACTACCCATCTTCCATGTATTATTAATATAAAGTGATTTATATAAATTTTGTTTAAGTAAAAAGTAAGACCATAAAAGTAAACATGTCAAGATCTTTGTCTTATCATCAACAAGCACCTGTTTTTATGCCCCACCTACGATAGTAGAGGGGCATTATGTTTTCTGGTCTGTGCGTCCGTTCGTTCGTCCGTCCGTTCGTTCGTCCGTTCGTTCGTCCGTCCGTTCGTCCGTCCGTCTGTCCCGCTTCAGGTTAAAGTTTTTGGTCGAGGTAGTTTTTGATGAAGTTGAAGTCCAATCGACTTCAAACTTGGTACACATGTTCCCTATGATATGATCTTTCTAATTTTAATGCCAAATTAGAGATTTTACCCCAATTTCACGGTCCACTGAACATAGAAAATGATAGTGCGAGTGGGGCATTCGTGTACTGAGGACACATTCTTGTTAAATAATGAGTGTATCCTCTTACATACTACATCTGTCTCATAATACCAGTTATTCTAATAAAAATATCTGTTACTTTCCTTTCTGACCTATATGCTCATAAAGGCCACCGTAAAATTAGGTTGTTCGTTATTAAATTATGACATTGTGTGTTGAACAGGAGGAAGCCATCAAAACAAAGCAGAGATAGAATAGAGCAGAAGAAATTAAGTGAATTGGTCTCTGAATCAGAGGAAGATGAATCTGGTCTACAATCAAATAAAAAGGTAAACATAGCAGAATGTGTTATTATTCTTGGTAATCAAATATTTACTTTTTATCTATCATCTAATATTGAAGGATAAGAAAAAATTTAAACAGAGCAGAACACAACTTTTTAATTAGTCACAAAAACAACTATTTTCTCTCCTGTTTTTAATTTGTAACCAATTTAGTTGAGAATGTTAACAAATATTTAATCTGGAATCATTCATGTATAGATTGTGTTATATTAATGATGTTCTATTACCAGAATTCTTCTGTGCTCCTTTTCTTAGACCTTGACATTACCAGAAAGCCTTAACAAAAAATGTAGGTGAATATTGCCCAATTTTTGTTTAACTATTGTTAAAAAATTTAAAAGATGTATCTACAGACCAAAAATCACTCCTTAAAGAAATAAATAGGTGCTGTATGTATCTCAATGAGACAACTATCCACCATTTTCCAACAATCACTCCTCTTTAGTTGGAAGTTAATCTTTACACAACTCTTAATTACAAAGAATGAAGGAAAAAATGTTGAATCTCCAACTTGTATGTGGCAGGAAATTAAAATAAAATTACAGTGTGCATGTTTAAATGAATAGAACATTTTGTTATTTAGAAAATTTGAGAACGAAAATAGATATGAATAATTTTAAAAAATTACCTCTCTTACTTATAATTGTAGAAGAAGAATTCAACAGACAAAAGATATGAAACGAAAGATGAGAAAGATGCTTTAGAATATTACAATATGATGAAATCAGGAGGAAAAGGTCAAAGGTTTGTTAATCTGTCATTATTTTTCCAGATAAATTATAATTCTGGCATAAAGCTGTCGAGAATACCGCGGGAGTCAAGACGTCGTGTTTTACTGTTATGTATCTAGGGTTGACATCAGAGTGCGACGTCGCCTTAACAGCTCTGTTATATGAAGTAAACGTTAAACTGTATGATTGTATTGTTTTCTGTATACGATAATAGAAGTTAGCCTCGACAATTTCTGTATACGATAATAGAAGTTAGCCTCAACAAAAGCAAACTCTTATATACTTTAACATGTTTATGAGTCCAATAAAGAAAGAGTTTTACAGCATAACATCAATACTTTAAGGTGGTACCCAACACTTTCACTAAAATTAATTTGGCTCGTTTAATTTTCCTAAAATTTTGACAAAGTATTTACTTTGGCCCTTTTACAAAAATATAATAAATTCAAAAAATTTGAACCAAGCGTTTTATCAGAAAAATTACACTGGTTATATAGAAGTTTGACAAAAACTAATTTTGATCATTGAGAAGCTTTATATTGCCTTCACAACGCAATGTAATTAAAACGTTTAGCTGATATTACAGAGTTATCTCCCTGTAGTGTTAGGTACCACCTTAAACACTCAGAACAAATAAAGAATATTGTACTGTCAGTATCTGAACAATTGCACCAAAAAGTGATTTCAAGCAAAATCTCTCTCAAGTGCTACTGTAAATAATGGAATAATATCACCTGTAAGAAATTAACAAAATTGCTGGTTAAATGTCATAATAATATTACCTTTAATATAAGAATTAACAAACAAACAAAATGGCTGCTGCAATGTCATATCAGAGAAATTGTCAGTTGCTTGACAAATTGTTTTGCAAAGTATGGTCACCTTGGATTCTATAATTTTAATATCAAGAATCATTATTTGAAAATATGTTTGCAGTGATGGTGAGGAAGTGGAGGAGGGAACAATGAATGGTATAGAGGACATGAATGGTGATGAAAATGTTGGGGAGGAGGATGAATTTGAGGGTAAAAGAAAAGTAACTTATCAGGTATGTATTGATAGATCTATGACAGTGTTAATTACTTATCAGGTGTGTATTGATAGATCTATGACAGTGTAAATTACTTATCAGGTGTGTATTGATAGATCTATGACAGTGTTAATTACTTATCAGGTGTGTATTGATAGATCTATGACAGTGTAAATTACTTATCAGGTGTGTATTGATAGATCTATGACAGTGTTAATTACTTATCAGGTGTGTATTGATAGATCTATGACAGGGTTAAAAGCATCCAAAAACTTGCAAATTATTTTAAGTTCACAGAGGCTTAGGGCTCATTTGAGCTTATGCCACTTCTTTTTGCCCATTGTTGTCTGTCATCATCTAAACTTAAGTCATTTTAAAATATGTTGATATAAATTGTGTAACAATATTTGTAAATTTCAAATGTTTCAATTTTGACCGATTATTTATCGTTTGGAAATAAAACTTTATTTAGTGTAATTATAAAAATTGTGGAATAATGTTTAAAGTGAGAAATATTTTAAGAATCACTTTTGGTTTTCCCCCATGAATGACGCTTTAAAGATGTTTCATAGTATGCTGTAACTTTTTTACAACTTCGTATTTATCAAATTGATTAGTCATTTATGAAATACATAATAATTGAAAAAATGGTACACAAATTACTTGTTGATCACTGATAAATGCTCAGGAGATAAGAGAATCAAAATTTCTAAAGACCTAACCTTCGCAGTAACAGTAGTTTTGAAATACTCAGCTTGTTAGCTATAACTATGCGTGATTTTTATTTACAGATTGAGAAAAATAAGAATATACAGATAAAGAAGAAAAAGGAGGATAGAAACCCTAGAGTTAAACTAAGGAACAAGTTTAGAAAGGCCAAAATTAGGAGAAAGGGACAGGTAATTTGCCATCCAAAAAATATATATCGCACATAAAAGATATTGATACTTAAAGATTTGTTTTACATTAAAAGAAAATGTATTGAAAATCTTCCATATTAAAGCTTGAAAATGCTTGATATTCTTACCTAAATAAAGCTTGGTATTTTTACATGTTGGAAGCTTAAAAAGCTTGGTATTCTTACATACTAAATCTTGAGAAGTTTTTAAAAATACATTTGATAGACTGAGTCATTTTCATGACAATTTTCTTATAATGCACATGGTTCATCATTTTAACTTTTTTTGAATCTTTACCAAATTTGTACATTATATTTTTTATTTTTTTTTTACTACTCATAATAAAATAATCATCTGTTTAATGATTTCCACATTATTTCACAAGTGAAACCAAAAAGAAAGTAGTATTTATACACATTGAAACTGCTTATAAGAAATTGAACTCTCATTGTTATTTGAATTATTATAATTTCAGGTCAGAGAGGCTCGTACTGAAATGAAACGCTACGGTGGTGAGGTGTCTGGCATCAGAGCTGGTATAAAGAGAAGTGTGAAACTCAAAACTTGAATTAGAAGAAAAGACATTTTTCTGTTAGTGTATCAGACTTATCATCACTTACGATGTTTTCTAACCGTAACCTTATGTTATTAAAATGTGTTATTGTTTCTTTTATTTGTTTTACTTTTAATATCATAAAGGTAACAGTGGTATATTGGTGTTCAAAATTGATTGAGAGAAAACAAACTAAAACCGAGTTAAACACATTATCTATTAGAGAAAAACAAAGGAACAAATGGAACACTGAAGTGCAACAAAAACAAACGCCAACATACATAGAAAGGAACATTTGATAAGAACTGCCATATTCCTGACTTGGTACAGGACATTAGTTGAACCTGGTTTTATGGCTAACCAAACCTTCCAATTCATATCACTATTATAAATGATTGTAAATAAGTTTTGGATAAGATGACAGAATTAAGGGCTAAGAAATATTTGCCCATATTGCAATGTTTTAAGAATCAATCTGTGTATATGCAATGTCAAGGTCTCAATAGAAGTTCAACTTTACAAACCTCAATTCAAAAGTATTCAATACAAATTCATGTTTTATATTTGATATGCTCTGAAGGATATTAATGTATCCTGTAATGCTAGTTCAACTTAATAATAACAAAACCGTAAAAGTTTGGTGTTAAGGAATTGCACACAGTTATTACTTTAATAAACTTCTAGATACACTTCAAGAAAAATGTTGTGGAGCGAAGTATGTGAGCTTCATTGGTATGACTAGATATCAGACTTTGATAGGAAAAAGCAATGTCTTGAAATTTGCGGTAGTTATCGAATTGAAATAGTAAGAAAACATGAGGTTTGAGAGCTGTCGGGCAACAGGTTGACAAAAATTTGCCAGCTGAATAAGGGACGACATCAAAAGTTCAATGAAGGATAAAAAACTTAATTCAAATAGTTTTTTCACTGACCCCCCTACCCCCCTATTAACTTAATTTGGGAAAAATTGATTGACCCATATGGATATATGTAAAAATCAATGTCGGATAACAAAATCTTGCAGCAGTTCAACCCCCCCACCCCCAAACTATTTGAATTAAGTTTTTTATCTTACATTGATCTTTTGATGTCGTCCCTAAGGCATTGAAGATAGATGCAGTTGTTTTAAATTTTTAAAGAATTTTTAACAGACAAAGTGATGCATTTGTTTATGTATTACCTTTTTGTTTTTCATTCTTTTTTTTTGGTACATAAATAAGGCTGTTAGTTTTCTCGTTTGAATTGTTTTACATTGTCATTTCGGGGCCTTTTATAGCTGACTGCGGTATGGGCTTTGCTGATTGTTGAAGGTCATACGGTGACCTATAGTTGTTTAATTTCTGTGTCATTTTGATCTCTTGCAGAGAATTGTCTCATTGGCAATCATACCACATCTTCTTTTTTTATATTTATAGTTCCATTTTAATGTTTATGGTTACTGGTAGTTGTTTTTTTAGCTGAAGTACTCGAACAACAGCTGCCTTCACCTTAATGGTAGCTTCCTATATTAAGGAGCAAACTTTTTTTCCAAATTATGAGATCTTTATTTCCTTGTTCTTGAAGTTAGTGGTTGTTCTGTTGTAAGCTTGACTCTGCAGCTTTTATATTGTGGGTCTATTTGACACAGGACAGTTTGTCCAAATGTGAACCTGGTTAAGCCACACCACAAGTTGCCCTGTACCAAGTCAGGCTATCTTGAGTATGTGTTGTTCTTTTTAGTTGTTTTATACTGTATAAAATAGGAAGACTGAAGTCACAAGTTGTTTTATACTGTATAAAATAGGAAGACTGAAGTCACAAGTTGTTTTATACTGTATAAAATAGGAAGACTGAAGTCACAAGTTGTTCTTTGCCTTCCTATTTTGTTCCATGTTACTTCATTTGTGATATCACAACTGGATTATTGGAATCTTTTCAAAACTTACAAGTCTACAGTAATGATAGTATAGGGAATGTAAACTAGGGAAAATGTCGGACAACAAACACGACCATAGAGCAGAAAATTGCCAAAGGTCAACAATGGATTTTCAACTCTTAGAGAGAATTGTTACCGCAATCCTGTCCTCTTTTCTCCGAATTTGAACGACTGAAAAAGATTAATCGCCAGATTTAAATTTACACAGGCAAAACAATGAGTGCCACAGGTGGAGCTTTTCTACTTATTCTTCATGAGCACCTGAGATCAACCCCTGCTTTTGGTGGGGTTAGCATAGCTCAGTCTTTTGTGTTCTATGCTGTATTTTTTGTACTATGGTTTGTCATGACATGGTCAGTTTGTTTTCAAACTAATGAGTTTGAATATATCCCTTTAGTATCTTTTGACTCACTTTTCGTACATTCAAATGTCTATTAACATGGGGGTAATAAAAACCAAGAAATTTTTGTTTATTCTTTATTATGAATGGCTCAGATGAAAGATGAGTATTCATGATTATTTATATTTATTCTTATCATTGTATTACATTTTGTATTGAAAAAATTGTGTTATGAACAACATAATAGCTTATGTATCATACTTCTCATGGGAAATGTGACCTGAAAAAAAAGACAATTGTTTAATCATAGACATATGTGGTAAATTTTATCAGTAATTACATCTGGCCACCATACATATATAAACTTCTCTAAGAAGATTATGCTTTCACAAAGAAAGCTGGGAAGATGTCAAAATGAACAATAGACTGACTAGAAAATTTCACAATTACAACATTTACTACGCACTGGGTATTGGAAAACAGTTCTTATATTTTACTTTTTCTGCGCTCAAAAATAATAGCAACCAATCAGATGATTAAAGAGATTCTGAAATAATTTATGGTGTTTAAATGGTTAAAGGAATTAAGTTTAAACTTAAATTTGGTGTACAGAACAACATCAATAGTTGAAACAAAATTGATATTTCTAAATTAAAATTCAACCAAAAAAATATTTGCATATAAAGGATGAGTTTAAAAAAAATTACAGCAGATTTCAGTCAGTATGTAGCTAATGGTAATATCTTTGGTTAGCTTGCTTGTTAGCTGAACCGTGAAGTCATTGTTAGGTAAGGTATACTACCCTCCTTTTAAAGTAGTTTAGTCCTACAGAGAGATAGATTTTTATCTGTTGGGCTAGTCTACTATTAAAGGAGGGAAGTATACCTTACCTAACAATGACTTCACAAGCAAGCTAACAAGCAAGCTAACCAAAGATATTACCATTAGCTACATACTGACTGAAATCTGCTGTAAACGATACATGTGTAATTTATAGCTTAAAACGGGGAATTTATTTTTTCAATGATTAATATTTGGCAAGTTATCCGTATTTTGGATTCATTGGGGTCTAAAACTGAAGTAAATTGATTGAAAATGTATTAGCAAAATAATTGTATGAGCATCTTTAACATACACATTCAGAATAAACACTCAATATCAAATGAGCTGGTTTCTGTTTATGGAATATTAAGCAACTAAATTTTTCAAACAACACATACTTGCTACATACTGACATACATTTTTTTTAATTGTTTCAAAAGCTCACACTTGAGAAATGGTCTGTAATGTATATTTCATTTAAAAATGATGCTTGATTTTCAATACTTTATTTTTGATACAAGAAATAAATTGCAACTTTATTTCTCCCCTTTAAATTGCACATGTATTTGATAAACAATGAACATTTGTTATAGGAATGATACTTTAAAAACAGAAATTTCAAATTAATATCAAAATATAAAGTGAAATGCCCGTCATGTTATCAACCTTATTTAACCTGACCGTGATTCTAAATTAGTAAACAACCATCTGACAATGATATAAAATTCAGGGATATAAAAAATCTGATAAAAGTTTAAGAAAACAAGCCTTTTAAACAGACCCATAAAAATGTTAGTCCAGTTATTAATTTATAATAAAAAAGCAATACACATCAATACAACCAGTAATTGAATACAAAATATATAGCTTCACAACCTTATTTTGTAGCACTTTCTTTATATATTTTGGACCTTTAACTCCTTATATGTATGCAAACCTGGTATTACTCTAAATTATTTATGATACAATTATGAAACATATCAATGATATTGATGAATTATTCAAAACTAAATTAATGACATTTTTGTTACTTATTCTGTGTGGATGTGGAGTAACTATATTGAGACTTTTTAGTATTATTAGGTGTTACAACTATAACACTTTTCTGCAAGACTTTTACAAATACAACAAAGGAATCTCATATTCCGAAAATTAATTGGTTAATAATAAAAAAAAATATGTTTGCATGTAAGTTTTGAATGGAAAACACTTGTAGCCACATACAGTTAACAAATTGTTTAAATACAGCATAAATGTCCAATCAACAGTAAACATTCCAAGAATAATACATCAAGAAATTGAATTGTTTCAAATAGAAATAAATGTTAATTGCATGTTTGAATCCATATTACACAAATCTACAAATAAAATCAGGTCAATACTTTGTCATGGCATAAATAACCAAGAAGTAGCATGAAAATGAAAATAACTGTATCCTTTATATATCATTGGGGGAACCTCTTTAAAAA
This sequence comes from Mytilus edulis, assembly GCF_963676685.1. Classification (NCBI taxonomy): domain Eukaryota; kingdom Metazoa; phylum Mollusca; class Bivalvia; order Mytilida; family Mytilidae; genus Mytilus; species Mytilus edulis. Next base: position 32,493,528 of record NC_092344.1, on the reverse strand, counting down.
GAGATAGGTATTAAATATTTCACATTTTGAGGTTTTATTGGCAAAGTTTTATGCTTACATAAATTTTTGTATATTAACCTATATATTATCTTCAAACTTTTTTAATACCTGCAATTAGGTACAGGCCCGTAGCCAGGAATTTCCAAGGGGGGGGGGGTTCGTTGGACTCATGAACTCGACTTGAACAGTCACAATTTGAACAAACTGTTGACTTTAACAGTACTTATTTGATTTCAAGGGGAGGGGTTCGTCCGAACCCCCTGGCTACGGGTATGACACATATAAAATTTACTTTTCATATTGTGATCTGCCCATGATTGTGTCATGAGTTTTACAAAGATTTATATGAATCCTAAACAGTAACTAGCAGTCACAAACAACGCAAAAAATAAGGTTGTTTTATCAATATATGTAGGTCAATAGGAAGATCTGTAACTCATGACTTATCTGCATATAAAATGGACATGTTGTTTTAATTCTTTCAAATGATGGAGAGACGATGCTTGGACTATAGATACAATGGAAGGGGTATTAAAGCAATGATTCTCATAATATCTTATTTAGTTCTGAATGAAGCAGGAATATGTAAATTCAGAAATTTTTATAATGTTTTTATAACTGTGACAAGATAAGTTTGCAAAAATAACCACTTGCATTTAAAAATTTGATATCATTATATGTATGAAGCTTTTCCCCAAATCCAGTTTGTGTCCTTGATTCAATACAATAATAAATACATGCAAACATTTCTGAATTAGCAGTACATCTGCCAGATCTATCTCTTAATGATATAATGGATACAGTCTAATGAAAAATTGAAATTTGTATTTTAAGTTCTTGAATATGGATTTCTTATTAATATACAACTTTTTTTTCTACTACTCTTATTATTTATGATTTGTGACCATGCCTGTTATTATATTACCTTCAGTAAAACAATTGGTTAAACATAAAAACAATCTGAATGTATAACATGTATAACATGAGTTGGAACAATTTTGTCAGAAGGCAATTTTGCAATATAATGAGCAATTGCCTTATAAAATTAAAATCACATTCAGCAATATAAACATACACTGACATACAACACTATTGAGGAAAAAAAATAACTGTGGAATCATTATTAATCGTTGGATATCAGTTTTCATGGATTTCATACAGGTGAACCACAAAATCAAATGTTCAACAATAACAATTATCCTATAGGCTTTTATGCAGACTTCAGCAAAACCACGAAATTAAATATCCAAGAACATGTAAATTTTCCGTAATCCACCAAAATTGGTATCCACGAATACAAATGAATCCACAGTAGATAAAATTGATGTGTAGGCATCCATTTTGTTTCTCTGTTATCTGTTTTAAAACCATCATCTTCAAGGCTGCCTTGTAAATCTCGATTATACCCTGGTATGTTTTCCAGCACTTAGTCCCAGTGACTATCTATATCCATAATCGAGAAATCAGAATATGCAAAAAAGTTTCATTATAAAACATTATCGAATGCTTGATGCTTCTTTATAGTCATTGCCATCAAGATTAAAGAAGTCTTCTAATTTCCATTGTAATGTTTCAAACGTTGGTCTTTCCATTTCTTCCTTTCTCCAACATTCCAGCATTATTTCATACAAAGTCTGTGAACAATTTGGCGGAGCTGGCATTCTATATCCATGTTCTACTTGATGAAGCACTTCAGCATTTGTCATACCTAAAAAAATTCATAAACATTTGTTAAAGCATAATAAATTGAATAGTAAAAATCCAGAATTGTCAAAAAAAATCATAAACATTTGTTAAAGCATAATAAATCGAAGAGTAAAAATTCAGAATTGTGAAGCACTGTTAGTCTAACTATAATGAAATTCTTATCCTACATTAGAGCAAGCTTCATTGAACAAAAATCTATTCATATCAGTATTCATTCAGATTCATGAGAAATGTTTAGTAGCAACTTTTGTAATTATGTCTGCTTTGTGAAGGACAGAGATGAAACTATATTATGATCTTAGCCTCTTATTTTGGTTCATTTGTATGTTTTTTAGAGTGCAGTGTGGTGCCCATTTCGCTTGAAAATTATACATTATTATTGAGAGGCCAGCTGATGCCCATTTCAGATGCATGATTTTCTCATAGTATTGAAGACCCATCAGTAGCCTTGGGCTGTTTTCTGCTCATTGCTCAAATTGTTTCTTTTGACACATTCCCATTTTCGTTCTCTATTTCATAGTTAAAGGTAATTATAAAATTGAAAACAAAACAATGGCAGCTATAATAAACATTTGGTAGGATAACATCATATGAAGATTTTGTTTATGGATTGTCTAGAACATAAGGATGATGATGTAGTAAATATTATACTTGTATGAGTACCAAGACCTACCTGGATATGGTATTCTGCCAAAAGTTACTATTTCTGTAAGTAGTATACCAAATGACCATACATCAGATTTGATTGTAAATCTATTATAATTAGCTGCCTCTGGGGCGGTCCATTTTATGGGGAATCTAGCACCAACTCTGGCTTCATATTCATCTTCCTATAAAAAATAATTAAATTTTTCAATTTTTCAAGATCCTAAATAATAATAGACATGCTCAGATGCCCTATTCAGTTGGTAAATAACTATACTAGAATATAACAAATAGATTCTTAACCAATAGGAACATATCTTTTTCCAAATTAGTATCATATCAGATAACTTTTAGAGCAAAAGGATATACAAAACAGTCTTCTACATAATTTCAAGCTATGAATGAACTTGTGTAATTTGTATTTTAGGAAATAGGTAAGAGCTGATCCATTATTCTTTTTTACACACTTTTTCTGAATGATTGTTTTTCTAATATTAATTCATTTACAGCTAGGATGGAGATATTGAAATACAAATTCATTTGTCTCTCTAGTAAGTTGTGTCATTGGAAATCATATCATATCTCTTTATCTTTTTATTGTGTTTATATTTACCCCTTGATGTCATTAAGTGTCATAGATTTGTCATGATTTATTCTTAAGCCATGTGCAATTTCTAAAAGATTATTAAATTTAAATCATGTTGTACTAAAGGGCTAACACTCTCTGTTGTACATATTTAATATCAACGCCTCAAAATATTAAAATTTAATCTTTATTATTCATCATTTATGAAAACCTGTAAAACACTGACGACAAGACATAAATAAGTTTACCTTTATTACTCTGGCTAAGCCAAAGTCAGCAATTTTCACAATACTACTGTCACTAACTAATATATTTCTGGCTGCTAAATCTCTGTGAATATAATTCTGAGATTCTAAATAGGCCATACCACTGGCTATCTGTGCTGCCATGTCTATCAACTGGGGCAGTTTTAATTGTCTCCCTTTACCTGAAAAATAAAATAAAATAAAAACGTTAACCAAAACACAATCTTTTTATCAAAATAATGCTATCAATGCCCTTTAGAACTAATTTCTTAATGCATGTAGCGCAAGACTTTGGTTAGCTTGCTTGCTTTGTTTGTAAATTGTACAATTGTAATTGGGATAATGTTCAATCAAATTAAACATAATATATACAGGTTTGGCTATGCCTATATATAATTTATGAAGATGTCAATCTTAATTACAAAGCTTGGGTAAATATTCATATAAACTAACCAAGCAAAGCACCAAACTTTTTCTCTACAAGCATTAGGAAATTAGCTAAGATAAACTGTGACCTCCTAACTGGGAGGATTGAAATCTTCTTAATTTCATCTTCTCTATGTTCCTTTTTACAGATGTTTGTGGTTGACAATGGAAAAAATACATCTATACAGTCATCAAGGGACAAGAAGTAAGGTTGTAACTTATTTTTTTCTTACTCAAATCTATGTGTAAATGTTCCTATACTTTCTACAGATGTGTCTTACTTAAAACTATGGAATACATATTGGTATGCAAAAACTGGGTATTTTTTCTTCTTAAAAAAAATCTTTTCAACAAAAAAAATTCATTTCGCCAATCTAATCTCAGTGTTCATGTAGATGTTGGTTAATTCATGATATATTGCATTTTTAAAAATGGTCTCAGAAGTGCATTTCACTATTGATTTTTCAAAGATTTTGTTTCTGCTATGAGATTAACTGACACAATCGGATAACATTTTTGATGTCATATAAATGAATCTAATAGACACTCTTTGTGGATGTATACTTTTCTAATTTAGTACATGTACATTGTAGACCCTTTGTAGACACATAAGACGATTATTGATTTCTTCTATTATTTTTGGACACCCTTTATGAACTAATCTATAGTACTACATGTGGACACATAAGCAGATTATTGATCTTTTGTTTTCTGTAGTCTTGTATAACTGTATGATTTATACAATTATCTTGATATTGTACTGGTGCATCAAGCAATTTGAATATATACATGCATAAATAATGGAACCTGGCCAATACACCATTGTATATTTTTGCCACTTGTAATGGAAAGTGTTTTAAATGTGATAAATTAGAGCTGATATCTATTCATATTAACCTTGTAGGAAATCCAATAAACTTCCATGTTTCATTAATTCTGTAACAATAAATATTGGTTCATCTTGTGTACAGACAGCATACAGCTGTATTAATTTTGGATGTCGTAATTTCTTCATGATCTGTGCCTCGGCAAGGAAATCTTTGGCGTCCATAGTACCTGAAAAGAGAATTCACTTCAATGTAAATTTGATTATCTTAAATAATTTAGGTGCTAAACAACTAAATTAACTAGTAACATTGCATACATAGGCAAGATAACTACTTTTTAGGAAATTTATTGACTAATCTAAATAAGATGTCATGTGTGCAAAAAAAAAAAACCTTCTTTTTTGTTTGTTTACAAATTACGGTGTACTGTGGGGGAAATACAGTTGTTTAATTCCTGTATGCCATTGTTTCTGATAATTTTTTTCGATTTAAATTAATTTTTTTGGAAATTATACTAATAGTTTTTCTCAAGTATATCATTATCCTTTTTGAGAAAAGATTGCTCGAAGTCATCTTACAACCTTCGACAAACAGGTGTCCTTCTCTTGATCACAAAACGTTCAGAGTCTTGAAAAACAACTATTTCAAGTTCTGTAATTGCTGTTGAATTCTTATAAGGGAATTTATCATCTCATGGGATATCACCAATTGAATTTTGGTAATAGTTTGACATATGGCTAAAAAGATAACATGTTGAAACCAAATTTTTGCCTAAATTTTGTCAATTCAGTGCAACCCGTTTTATCCCACACATTGGGGACCAGAAAAAAAGGGTCTGATTAAGCCAGATGTCGGAATGCTCAGGTTTTTTCTGAAAGGATATGCATATTTTGGAACCATGAAAATGTGTTGGTTAAATGTTGGAATACTCAGGTGTTGGATTAGGCAGGTTACACTGTACTTGTTTCCTTGATCGTTTTATTATTTACCCTAAAAACAATAGTCATCTTCCTCATTCCATGGGGTATTATTAAAATAATTTTGGTAAAAGTTGGACATATGGTTCAAAAGAGAACATCTGGAATCAAACTTTCCTATAAATTTCAGTATATCAATATTTCCTGTGACCTCGATCTTCAACCTATTAATGTCAAAACCATTACAGATCAAAGTCTTTCCATGAGGAATTATCAAGCCAAGTTTGGTTTAGATATATTCTTAACTGCCCAAAACATTTTGTCAAAACAATAGCCAGGAGCTTGACAGGCATTCAATATATTACAAGCTGAGTTAGAATTTGTCTTAGGATGACTCTCACCTCCACTTACAAATGTTGATTACTAAATGTTTTGTATTATTTCTACGTATGTTGAGGTTTCAGGTGTTGTCATTTTACCTTTCAAGTTGCAGTATGAAACTATCCTATTGTTTCATGGCTGAACTGTTTTAGTTGTGTTGGTTCAGTGATCTGAGGTTACATATTTAATGACATTATCCTATGCCTTATTGTTTGTTTATGATGTGTTGTTTTAATAAGTGATCTCAGGACTCAGGCTATATGTCATATTATAACATTATCCTATGCTTTAATGTTTTAGCAATCTCGAGCTACACATGTGAAATTTTAACTGTTGCTATAATTTAGATGTTGTTTCGGTTCATTTACCTGCAACATGTGCTGACTTACCTGGTTTTAATGTTTTGATTGCTACAGGTGTAGTACTGTTCCACATGCCTTCCCATACTTCACCAAACTGACCATGACCTATCTTGCGTAGAAGTTTCAGGGATGACTTAGGAATTTCCCATTGATCTTTTGTGTTGTATGATAAACCAACTGTCTGTGGTTTCTCAATCTGTAATGAAATAATTAAAATTTCATCATCAAATTGATGGATGTCAAAATATATTATATTTTTTATTTTTTTGTGAGGTAATTTAGATTTTAAATTAATGGTAAACAAAGCTGTGCACACCATTCATCTCCCAGTCACTCAGACATATGATAGTGAATACAAAATTTATTCTAATTCAACCAAGGGCTATGGATAATAATTATTTTCTATATATTAATATTGTAACACCCATTTGGTAAATATTGTAGAAAGACAGCATCAAAGTACAATATCAGTAATGACTTCCAAAACTTTAACCAGATTTACTGTACATAAGCTACTATTTATATAATACCAATTAAAATTTCTATATAATGTAATATGTTGGCTAAGAGATTTCTCACGGTTTCTGTTAAAATAATTATTTTTAAGACTAACAGTACAAATATTCATATTCATAACAATAAGTCTAATGAGGTAGATTTTTATTTGTTTTGGACAGTTAAAATTATTTTACTTCATGTGTTTCCTAGATTATTCCATTGATTAAGCTATCTCCTTCAGATGGTACAAGGTGCATTAAAGTAATAATTTTCTTGTTTTCATGTGGTTTTACCATTTCCTTGATACATAATCAAGTAAGTAAACAACAGAATCCAAGTACACTATACTTTTGTACATTAGTAAATATGAATTTAAACTAACATCAATGAATGCTCATACACTATGGATGAGCATCATTTAGCACAGACCAAGTCTGATGAAAGAAAACGTATACACTCTACTGGGAAAAAATGCTTAACATCATCTACAGGTCTTATTAGTTAACTTTAAAACAGGGAAGTAATAAAAAATTGAAAACAATTTGAGTTTTTGGTCTATAAACTAACCCAGCAAAGTAAGTTTAGCCATGCATGTATGACATTTGGTCCAAGGACACAGTTATCGTCCTTTGGTTTTCGTTGTCTACGAATATAGTCCCTAGTGTAAACAGTGTATAACTTGCATGTTTAATTTAATACACTTTCCCAATTTATTTCTTTATATTAAATGCATGAAATATGAAGTAGGGGGATGTAATTACATGTCAAACAAATTTGGGTGCTGAAACTTTATGTTAAGTAGTGAATTGGTCTAGTACTAAAAGGTCAAATTTTATCACGTCTGAAGCTGTCAAACTGAATTTTACACCCCCTTAACACAGAATTGTCAATATTTTGAGTTAGAGCTGGTAGAAGTTTCTATAATTTTGATATTATTTGTCTCACTGGTAGTACACTACACTGTAAAAATATTTTTGAGAAAGAGCAGGTGCGATTTTTTTAATTTGAATTTATTGTCTAAAAGAAATGCACTATGAAATAACTGTGTTCTCGGGCCTAAGAGATGGATTCCTGAAATCTAGATTCTGTACTTTGGGAACTTTCCTGAATGATTTGCTGGTTTCAATTTGTCAAACTCAAAAAAAGTAAAGGATTTACATCTTTGGTTTACAAACATTCTGTTAAAAAGTGCCATTTTGGCATTATACGGCTATAATAAGCATTTTAAAGCAGTTTACATTTTATGCCTAAGAGGCATGCAGACTTTCTATCTAACAGCTATTTTGTTCCTGATATTTGTGTTTCTATGCTTAAATCAAATTAAATTAACCATTTGTGAACTCTGAATAAAGAGAAAATTAGATTATCACAGAAAAAAGTGCAGCATATTTTGAATTCATGGCCCTGGTTAAACGGCTTAATTGATGTATGTAAAATGTGAAGCGCTTTGTACATCAAATCTGTAGTCCATCACAAATATTTCACTAAATCTGTAAAAAAAGTATTTAACTATATTCAGTACACCTTACTCCTTTAAAGCTACCATATTTTTTTTCCTGTATGATAGTAAGTGGTCAAAATTTATGCCTATTGAGACTAAAACTAAATGCAAGTTTTCCATCGAAAAGTGAAAAAAATGGCCGTCAGACCATATTGTCTTTCAAAAAATTTAAATGCAAGAGTCCTTTTGCATTTAGACTTCTTGTATCATAACACCTTAGCATAGAAATGAACAAAAAGTAACACATTTTCACTTCTGATAGCTTCTGTGTGCATTTTTATATGTCAATATGGACTACCGCCTAAATTGACTCTAAATAATTCTCAGTACTACATGCTCCAAGACCATTTTATACTCATGTGGTTTACTTTTTGTAACTTTTCTATACATTTAAAGTACATTTAATATATATGAAAGAATAATTTAAGCTTCAAAAACTTACAAAACTTCAAATTGGCTGAGAAAAATGCATATTTATATAAGGCTTCCCTGAATTGGAAAATCTCTATTTTCAGGCATAGGCGCATATAAATTTGACTTTGGAATAAATACAATACATCTGATAAATAAAATGAGTATGCAGATGCTTTTAATACTTAATATCTAATATTCAAGAGCATTTGAAAAGCAAATTTTTGCAAAATTTCAAGTTTTTAGGCCAAAATCTTGACAGTTGAAGAAATTTAATTTATACGTCAAAAATAAACATCCAAATGTCAATACTAAAATGACCATAGTTTCTGTTATATATGACATATGGCCATGAAACTTGGCAAACTATCTCATTATTGCCTAAGCTTAGGTTATGCAAAGTTTTATAAAGATTGGTCAAGTCTTTCTGTACTATTAGGTCCAAGGACACAGTTATCGTCCTTTGGTTTTCGTTGTCTACGAATATAGTCCCTAGTGTAAACAGTGTATAACTTGCATGTTTAATTTAATACACTTTCCCAATTTATTTCTTTATATTAAATGCATGAAATATGAAGTAGGGGGATGTAATTACATGTCAAACAAATTTGGGTGCTGAAACTTTATGTTAAGTAGTGAATTGGTCTAGTACTAAAAGGTCAAATTTTATCACGTCTGAAGCTGTCAAACTGAATTTTACACCCCCTTAACACAGAATTGTCAATATTTTGAGTTAGAGCTGGTAGAAGTTTCTATAATTTTGATATTATTTGTCTCACTGGTAGTACACTACACTGTAAAAATATTTTTGAGAAAGAGCAGGTGCGATTTTTTTAATTTGAATTTATTGTCTAAAAGAAATGCACTATGAAATAACTGTGTTCTCGGGCCATTTGGTCTTCAGTGGGTTAACATAGAAGTAAATATAAAACAAACTAACCCCTAAGCCATGTATGCATGGCTAAATCACTTTAGTCAGGTTAGCTTTAAAAATAAACCATTACTTAATGCTCTAGAATTTAAATAAAATTGAGAATGGAAATGGGGAATGAGTCAAAGAGATCACAACCCACCCAGGGCAGTATCTGCGAAGGCCACCAATCGGTCTCCAGCACAGCATGAAATATTTGATTCTACATTAAAATAATTCCTAATTTTTAACCTAAAACAATACAGAAAGGCACCAGATTTTTTTTTTCTAATTTGAAATAATTTTTCAATTTTTAACCTAAAACAATACAGAAAGGTACCTGAAAGATTCTATAAAAAAAAACTTATAAAAAGGGACACCTATTCTAACACAGAAAATTCTCAGCTATCAAGAAACTATCATTTATCCTATTTTTGCTGTAGAACTTGTATTGACAGGTACTAAGTAGATTTTATTTTATTTGATTATCATCTGTTTTAGTCATTCTGACTCAGCTCCAGAGTTCTATTAAAACCGATGAATCAATTCTGTACTGTGTTGTGAGAAATTGAAACATAACGGAAAAGTGCATTTCAGCATTATCTCAAAACGTGTTCATTTTATTACAAAAGCAATTCCCCAAACAACTAATAAATCAATATGAATTACTAATTATTAACTAAATTTATCTTAAATCCTCACATTAAACATGAAGACCCAGAGATCACTTCATTAGACGTTATGTAACTTCAACGACAGACGGTGACTAATTCCTGAATCATGAACCAACCTTTTCTTTACCGATCAATATTATGTCAATATCTCAGAAAAAAAATTGATATCAATTCATTAACGTAGAAATTAACCTCACCCAATGACAACACTTATTTTTACACTCATTCATAAAAATAAGAAATTGACACTGAGAAAGTTTTAATTAAGAGCTAAATCCTTGTTGTTGATACTACTTCAGCATTTATACCCTTCACCTTCATTCCAATAACCTAAATGTAAATTTCATGGAAATTCCGGGAAAAATAAATAATCACCACATTCCATAGTTATGAATTCCACAAAAGAAAAGCTCTTCATGAAATAATCAATTTTACTGTTCTTTGTAACAGCATAGCATTTGATTATGTCCAAGATATTTCAGATTGTCATTTCTTTAAAAGTCTTAACCAAGGATTCTGACCAATCAGGAGAAATTGTTTTAGGATGCTGAAAGCCGTTGGGGTTGTTGTTTGTGGAGAAAAATAAGCTTCCTTTGTTTTGACACATGTTTATATATTCCTTAAAGAATTGTAATGCACCTGATTCCTTTATTATGATATATGTGTACCGTATTCCATAAAGAATTGGAATACAACTACTATAAAATTCTTATGAATTATGTTGCAAATTTACTTAGGTGTTTTACAAACTGAAGTCTCAATTGTATAATAACAGATTATGAAATAGTGATATTATTTAATGAAATAGCCAGCTGTGTGTTTCTGGTGAAGTGTTAAAGTTATGCTTGTTTGAATTTAGATGAAGAATACCATGTTTCCTTTCATTTGACTTTACAGCCAATTAACATATACCATATGTGCATATTCTGGCATTCATCATCTTGAGAACTCTTTTTTAGTCTTTGAAGTAATGTGAACACAAAGTTTCCCAGATAGCTAGGGTACAGAATGATCCTTTTTGGTTACTTGTTTACATGTGACAGAGAGACCAGGTGAATCAATAATAATGTCAAATTTAACTTTTGCATGTGGGGTCCATATACATGTACAAGTATATACTTTGGATTCATTTATTTTCATGGGTGTAATTTATCAATTGTTTTGTTGTTTGTGGGAAAAATGTATTTTCATGGATATTTGATCTTGTGGTTTTAACAGTGATATTGTTGTGGTTTTAACAGTGATATTGTTGGCTTTTATCAAATTGGGAAATCTAGAATACACCATGAATTTGACTGAAACTTCAATTTGCAGACCCCTTTTAAGAGTCAACCCCTGCTTTGAAACTAGATCCCTTATTGTCAGTGATGATGATACATAAATAGACCCTCAAATCTGTATAGTCATTTTAGGCATGACAAATGTATGAATGAGTGTTTTTCAGTTTGATTTCATGCACAATTACTACTGAGACTGCACTGTTTGGGGAAAAAATTGTCTTTTTCGGAATAATTTGAAGCCATTTTTTTTCAAATTGGGATTTTTCTCCAGGGGAAAAAGCCTTTATTCTCCAGTATTTTAAGGCAAACAATATCACTGATTTTACTACAGCTTACATACAGTCTTATGGAAAATTTGCAGCTCATTAAACACATTTAAATTTGTGAAACAAATATGGCCTAAACCCGCAATATTTTGAAACTCGGCTACCCATGAAAAATAATGAATTATTGAATCCACAGTAAGAAATGCTTAATTAATTGCCTGTCTGATTGTAGTGGATAATTCTTCCACATAGTCTTTGTTCACCTACTTTTCAAATACCTCTTATAGTTGTCCTCTATATGCATGACATATTTCTACTCTCTATTTACACTGAAAAAATCTTTTCCATAATACATGTACATATGCTTGGTTACTTTTTGAAGCTTTCAATTTCATAATAATTAAAGTTATCTACAAACTTTATAAATCATGACTTATAAAAGATAAAGAAAACATTTTAAACAGATTCAACAACACATGAGTAGATTTGATAATGTAACATAAAATATAGCCATTTTTAAGAATTTACATAAAAAAAATACTTTCACATCTGAAGAGTGAAGATATTAAATAGTGTGGCATGGAATATACTGTTTCTTTCTAAGAATTTCGATCATAAGAAATGATATTAAATATTGGGTCATGAATTATACAGTTGACTAACTTTTGTACTGTACTTTATAAACTAAAATGGTATTTTCCTGAATATATTTAGTACATACATATATTCATCATTTTGTATGAAAAGAGTTATGAACTTAAAACTAAGATGTACTAAAATGATACAAGCCCCTTACATACCACACAGTGTGTATTAAGTCATTTTAAACACCCAGGTAATTACATGTATTAGTACTAGAGTGACCGATGTCACTGTTATAATGGATGGGTTTCACATCACCGAACATAATAAACATAACAGTGTAACATCTTAAAATGTAAATTGATACCCTGTACTTTATGATTTATAAAGGGCAACAAAATTTGTAAGAAAACAATAGAAAACATGTGTAAAACTCATTCTCAAATAGTATAAATACAGCTTAACAAAGTTTATTTTTGAGCGTGTTCAAATCCTAAATTTTCATAAAAAATGTAAAAAAAGTAACAAAAAATCTATCATTTTTCTATCTTCTTGAATAAAAACAAAGTTGCTACTTTACATGTATGGTCAACAATACTGTGTTTTAAAAGAGGAAATCATCCAACTTTCATCAAACAAGCTTGATGTAACTGTATCCTATATGTCGAATGTGTTTGATGTTATTATTTGGGTGTTTCCTCAACTTTGATCAAACATAGCTTATCATGCACTGTGTAGAGACCTTAGTAGAAGCCAAGTCAAGATTAAGAATCTTACAAGAAAAGGTCAAGACTCTGAGGGTCAAGATTACTGCTTTACAAGAGAGAATGTGTCAACCAAAAACAAACTATAATCTCATCAAATCTAGACTGTGTGAATTGTATCAAGAGAAATATACTTCACCTGACAATGATTTACAACTTAGAAAAGACCAGCACATATACTTGAACATGTGAAGTTTTACTATGTTTTTTTTTATATTACTAAGAGAAAGAATTGTAAAAAGACTATCAGAACATGAACTCTTTTATATTTCTAAATCAAAATACATCAGATTTGATATTTACTGGAAAGAAATCCCAAGTGGAATACTGACGTCAATTGTTAATTTATAAAAACTAGAAATATAGCTTTAATCACCCTCTACAGGTCAACTACACAGCAGGAAAAAAGACAAAGACAAAAGAATATGACCTACAGGATATTCCCATGAAGTGTGTGAAGCTGAGTTCATGCCCTTACAGATCAATATAAAGACTTTTACCTTTTCTAAATTTTGCACACAGCAATTAGTGGCAAGTGTAAAGACTAGTTTGTTTGGAGTCAGAAATTGCTTAAGGTTCAGTGGCAATTATTTCATGCAGGTAAAAGTTGAGCAGGGTAATGTGTCTGTTTGAAGTGACCTCAGAAAACATTACTTTGTAAGCTAGCACATTAAATAACTCACTAGAGTATGTTTGTCAAGTAAAAAGTATGGTATTTCTATATCAAAATAAAAATCTCATGTAACCTGTTTATACAATTTTTAAATCAAGAAATATCAAAAAGTGTGGATAATTATAAGTAATAACACTATATAGCACTGCTGAGTTAATATGGCCATCTGTTACAAAAAACTTTAAACAAACAGAATATAAAAAGCCACAAGAATTTATCTTTAACAGTTCAGCAGGTCTGTACTTTGATGTTATGCTCTTTATGGGCCCTTAATTTGGAAAATAAAAATATTGTATTGTACTTTGACTTTATTTTAAGTATTTGTCTCATTTACTTTTTACTGATTTACTGATAATGACCCAAAGTGTTCAGTACAAATTAATCAATGTAATTCTTAAATCCACATTGTGTATAGAAATTACACAAAGTAACATAATGTATATATATGATGACAATTTCTTCATTAACATTTCTTCATAGTGTTTGGAGGAAATATAGAACATGACACAAGACTCTACTTAACATACTAGGTGTATTTCATAGTATCTCATTACAAACCCAATTCAAAATGTACAAGTACCAACTTCCACAAATCTTCATTACAAGTTAAAACACTTCTTATTGTTCATTAAACTGACAGCTATATGACTACCGGTATAGAGCTTGTTCCAATGACCTGCAATGACTACATCCGTGTCTTATACTTTCTTTTTACCTTGAAATTGAAGCTAATTAATTTATCAATTGTTTAGTATTTCTGATGAGAATAATGACCTTGAGCAATATTTCCCATGCAGATCAGAATTGCAATTTAAATCCTTACCATTTGGAAAAGTGGGATTGTAAAATTACTGCTATACCCAAAATACTGTTATTTGATTCAAATGGCTCTCCATACTCTTTTTTTGGAGGACAACTTTATTTCGTAGTGTATGCATGTTACCTCAAGCTTTCAAAATTTGTTTATCATGTATCTCAGTTCATTATGAGTTCAAATACAAACTCTGGATTTTTTGGAGGGATTAGCTTCCCTTTGATGTCTGACACATGAAGTTCACAGACCTAAAACTGACACAAATTATAGTAAACCCACGGGTATATAACTATTTATTATTGAAATCCGCCTAGGAAACGACTACTTCCAGTTCCAGGCTCAGTTTAAGTCCAAAATTGTGAAATTTCAGATTTTTGGTCCAAATTACTTTCTTTTAGATTGCTGAAAATACTGAGAATTTATAATGTTACCTCTAAGAATCAATTTTGGATAAAATCAAGTCAGAGATGCATATTCGAAATATGTGTTGTTTTATTTTTGATAATATTGTAGAAAGTGTAACATTTGTTGATAATTAGCTTAGCAATTCAAAATGGTTGGTCACTCCTTAGTTATCACAATTACAATAGCAACATTAAAAGTGCATGACAATCTGCATTTTATTACTCCTGAAGATTTATATTTAAATATCTAACATACTGAAGGTTTAAAACCTTGAACCAAAATAATTGAAAATTTCAGATGTATGTCATACTCATACTTTCATATTCTTGGACAAGTCTATCTGTCATCATAAAATATGACAAGTCCATGATGCAAGTGGCTGAAAATGTCTGAATTCATTGGGAAAGCTGACAGTGGAAACTGATTGTATAATTGACATGCAGGTATAGAATAACTCTGTTTGATAATATTTCTATTGAAATATTGTTTTATCTGCATAATTAGCATTCAATTCAAATGATATAACAAACCTATTAGAGATACAGTGCATGGACATAAGTATTTGTCACCAACATTTTTTGAAACATGTACATAATTTACATGAAATACATGTAATACATAACACATTTTCCCCATAAAATATAAGGTGTTTACAGTTTGATTTTTACAAACCAGGTGATGAAAGATTCAATATTGTCTGTAGTAGTCTATTAGGGTTCTTTTTCTGGTCATAATTTTGAATTAAGAGGTGTTGGACACAGTATATAATTCAAAAGTTTGTTTTATTCAAGGTAATCATAAATAAATGGACCAATTACTGAGGGGACAAGAATAATTAATCTCCACAGAAATGTGATGTGACAATGTTAACACAACAGCATACCAAATATCATTAACTTACAATAAGTGGTTCCACTTTCACTGACTTAATCAAAAAGTTTCACATTTGTTGACATCAACTAAGGCTATGCAAGAATTGTTATAAAATTGAGAATGGTAATGGGAAATATGTTAAAGAGACAATAACCCGACCAATGAGCAGATAACAGCCAAAGGCCATCAATGGGTTTTCAACACAGCAAATAAATCCTACAACCTGAGGTGGGCCTCAGTCTTGTTACTGCTACTGACACAATAAACATGGCCAAGGCTACACAAACCAAGAACACAAATTTGTGGCATTTAAACATTTATAGTGTTCCTAAGTTTATTAAAATCATCCAGAAATGATGCTGGGATTATTTTGGGGGAAAATGTGAATTTGTATGAAAATAATTTATTGAAAAATATCAAGAGACAGATAATTATGTCCTTGCACTGTACAAGCTATATGTAGGGATGTTTAAATGTGTAAAACTCATATTTACTACAAAAATCAATATAATACTTGATGCAAAAAGTAAAGAGCTTGCATGTACTATAACGTTTTCAATATTGAACTTCACTCAAAGCCAATTAACTGTAATTACATGGGAAAAAAACTCTACTAACATGTATGTTATACATGTAAATCGCTAAATATCTGAAGCTACATCATCCATGTAACAATCTAAGGAAGTTAACTGTACAAATATAATTCTTCTAATAAATATGCACATATTATCATGGTAAATCAAGAATAGATATGTGGGGTAAATGAAATGTTTGCCTACCCTGGAAATCTGTAATAGAAACATTGCTTTGGATTAAAGTTTCTATTGGAAAAAATATTGATGCCAAACTCTCTTCGTGCTCATGAAGAAATTCATAGAAAATTCAAACCTGACAAGTTTATGTTCAATGTACATGTATAAGAGATGTATTTACAATTTTGATATTTAGCTGAATTTTGTCTTCGAATGATCCTAGATCTGTCTCCAAATAACCTTCAGACATCAAGCAACCCTTTTTAATTATGACATTGCTTTGCTGGAACTTGTGTGATTTTTAAGTAAATTGTAATGAGACAGCAACACAAAAAACAAAGAAAAAACTCATAAGACATTTACATGTCAACATACAGTCATTAACAAAACATAAGTGACCATACCATGTTAAGATCTAGATTGACCAGAGTCTAAAATTAAAAGAATAAATTTCACAAAAACTACCAAATCTTTGGAGATAAACAGAAGATTCACTAAAAAAACACATTAAAATATACATTTGTAACTTTAGACACCACCAAAGAATTTCCAGACTAAGGGCAGCTGTTGAGTACCACAATAAACAGTGCAGAAAGTCATTATCTAATAGTATAATACAATGCCCAAAGTTTAGTGTGTGTAGAATTTCACCAAAAATAAGAAATTTTCAACAAACAACTGAGCTTTAGCTTTGATAGCAGTTACGTATCACCTTGGCATCAGTTAGTCCCAAGTAGAACACATACATGTTAATGTAATACATTTAAAAAAAATATATTTGTACTTCATATGCAAGGAATAAAATGAACAAATTGTCCCTTTAGATGTTTAGAAGTTTAAGAAAATGACCACATGCACAAACAACAACAACTATTACAAACTAACCTGAGTACATGGTTTTCTAAGGTTAACACACAGTCCATCAGCCTCCTCAGAATAATGGTCTACTAATTCTGATAATGTTCTGAATGTCACTCGTCTAGCAATGAAAATTCCTCCCTCATCAAGTTGTCTTATTCTGTAATGCTTTACTGTGTCTCCATCTCTCACTGAAAGTAGACATGCAAAACTTTGAATGACATTTCAGGTACAGATTCACGAATTTTGAAAAAAGAGAAAGCCAATGTTTGGAGTGAATCTTGTAAAAAGTGTATACATTTATCATATATATACAAAGCTTCATATAAGCCCTACCACCTTAAATTCCACCTTTATTTACTACTACCAAAATACTAAGACCACATTCATTACATACATGTGTATATAAGCAAATTTATGATACATATTCCATCTCACTTGTGGTTGAGGCAAACCTAAGTTAGAGAAAAGAAATGAATAATACAACAATTATTACATTTTGAAAAGGGCATATGACAACTTTAAAAAGGTAAACATGCCCCCCCAAATTAAAACTTGATCTGCATTTTGTACCAATGTACAAACAGATGGACAAGAGTATAACTTAATGCCCCCTTTGCTCATGTTGCTACGACATATATACATTGTACATGCACATTTAAAAATAAAAAGATATAGTATGATTTCCAATGAGACAACTCTCCAACAGAGATCAAACTTGAACTACATGTACTAAGTATGTTAAGCTGTACGGCTTTCAACAATCTGCAATACCAATACCATATCCTAAGCACTATGATGTATATGATTATATGTATCATGAGTTTCACTTACCTGAAAGTGAATAGTCATTTCTTCTACTTTCACTGTCTCTGATCAAAAATGCTCCATGTTCATTTTCTGGTAAAAGTAATTTCTTTTCTGCTTCCACTCGTTTGATTTTGCCAAAATACCATCTGCATGAAAGAGAAGAAAAAAAATTTTCTTTATGGCATTTAGAAAGTACAATGTAACAGTACAAGAGTTTTACATACATGTAAATAAAATTGAGAATGGAATGTGTATATGTTCCAGACCATATGAGTATTTGGACCGTACGCGTACGGTCCGGACCGTACGCGTACGGTCCGGACCGTATACGTATACTCGTACGGTCCGACCATACGCGTACGGTCGGACCGTATGGGTATACGCGTACGGTCCAGCTGAGCAGACATGTTTTGGGATCATATGGGTTAAATTTAAACAAACATTTATCAAAATCTTTATTTTTAGTTATACAAATTGTTATTATTACAAATAGATGAATAAAGTGAATAAGCGAACAATTGACATTAAATATTTGTTTAATTGTATATCTGAATCCTATTTTGTTACTCTGGACCAAGGTGACACTTGCTACAAATATACCACAAAGAACGTCATATTTTCTTTTACATTAACATGATTTGTTCATGCATGTTCCTTTGTCTTTTTTTGTAAAGTTCCTAAATATTCTATATCAATTGTCTCCCCACATTATGTTTACTTCAGATAACTTCAATTTCAATGAGCATAATGGGCTGCATGTAGTTAACGAATTACTGACATGCTAAATACAGGAGATTAACAGATTAAATAAGCGTGTTTATTTTAAATAGTTAAAATAATAAGTTTTTATTTCCATTACTATTGAACTTTTTATATTAATTTGAGACATAAGTTCTGTTGATCTGTTATATACATTTGTATCTAGTAAACTTGACTAACTTCTTAATATTAATCAGACCGTACGCGTACGGTCCGACCGTATGCGTATTTTGAAAAAGTATGCATACAGTCCAGACCGTACGCGTACGGTCCAAATACTCATACGGTCTGGAACATATACATGTACATGAATATTAATAAATATCTCAATACATGCAAAACGAAAGAAAGACGAGGGTCGGGTTGAAGAATTGATAAACTCAAAAAGTCAATAGTAGGCACTGTGTATTCCTGTGAACTGTTCACTTGGTTCATGGGGTCAGCACGAGGTGTAAGCTTCACTAAAGTGCAATATAGGACTAAGGATGATACAAACTTGATGATTGTCTGCATGAAAGCGCTAATTAATGATAAAGGGGTGATCATAAGCATTAGTAGTTATGTCAAATCTATTTGACCAGATTATATTTAGCTTACTACAAATGTATATGGCTTAGCATGGGTGTTTGTGAACAGTTGGTCTAGGGTGCAGGGAAAAGAAACGGAAGGAATTTTACCTAACAGCAAAGTAACAAACCACCTTGAGACCCCTAGTTTTATTGTAAGTGTTTCCTAACATACAGATAGAGTGGTACTCTCCCTTCTTGCATTGAGAAGATAGAATTAAAATTTTATCAATATGTATACATACATGTACATGGCTACAAATTTAAGCATCCCACATGCACACTTCCAAACATGACGTTGCTCACATGAGCAATAATTTTATCATCAAGAAAATAATGATACCTAACCTGATAATCTAGTTATGGCTCTAAAAACATCTAAACTGTAAAGAACATGCACATCTTTATAACACCTCAAAGTGTATTTAAAACGAGATATCTTTTTTATCTCTTTTTAGACAAGTTTAAAGTTTATTACAACCACTCAGGCACACATTGTGTGCAACAAGAGCAACATAATATATATAGTATACAAAATAATAAATTGGTCAATAAATATTACAAATAAAAATAATGCAACCCCTTTATCACTGCGGGTGAAAAAGAGGTTTTCAGTCTTTGTGAATTAGAAGTATTAAATGCAGCTAGTGCACAGTGTGTCACACATACACATACACTATTAATCAATGAACTGCCATCAATTTCACCAAAATGCTTATGAGAAAAGGTACTCTTCAAGTAATGAACATACATGTACACTGTACATGTAATGAACATTTTGTTATTAGTTGCGATCAATTCTTGTCATAAGTTTTTTTTTTAATGGAAAGTCAGCCACCATACTTAGAGAGTAACATGTAGAGAAGTACTATATACTGTACATTTTTCCCAAAACTAAGTAGAAGCTCAAGTCTCACTTAAAAATAAAAAAAAACATACATGTACATGTATGTATACAGTACTATTGCTGTTAGGCACCAACACCAAAGCAATTTCTCTTGTTGAGTAAAAATAATGCAAAAACATAAAAAATGTCTGAGATGTCCAGAATGACGGGTAAATAAGATACATATGTCACACTCCCCCTTATAGGCTTATACACATTATCGCTATAAATGCTACATGGAAATCTGCTGTGGTTTACAAGAGAAACTGCGCCTCTTGAACTATTGACTTCATAGACAACATACACTTTTCCATTATGGTGTAAGATATTTTGTATTATCATGATAACGACATCAACATTTTACGGGAACCTTTGTGATGGCAGACAAATAGCGATAAGGTGTACATGTACATAGTCATATTGATGATACATTTACTTACGGTTCAGACTCTAAGCTTTTCAACTTGGCTACATAATTAGATGGTATATATCCTTCCTTTTTTGACAGTCTTGATTTAGCATACCACCAATCTCCTTGTGTGTCATTAAGAATTTCTAGGTGCTCCCCTTTTATAAAGCTCAAGTCCTCAGCTGTTCTAGCATCATAATCATAAAGGGAAATAAATATTTTGACATTGCTGGTTGAGGCTTCACTAGCTGATGGTTCTGCAGGCTGCGAAGAAACAACAGAAACAGCCGGACTATCAGGCTGTGGGTTAGTTGTTATTGTTATCTGATTAGGAGATACAACAGCTCCATTCGGCTCGGGTTTTTTCAGCTGAACTGCTCCAGTGGCTGGGGATGATGAATTGTTAAGGTTTGAATTGTCTGGACACAAGCAGTTTCCCATTTTAGAAAATCATCAAACAATATGACATAAGTATAATATTCATTCTTTCATCTTGATCACATTCTTGTTAAAATATCATATTCTACTAGATTACTTCCGGAAGATTGGATAGTTCCGATCGATGATCCATTGACATGATGAGCCGGCGAATTCCGTTCGAAAATATTATTAATCCGCGGAATTAGGACATGATTAGATATATGCCATGCATTTCAGTCAATGCGACTAACGATCTTTCTTTTATATATTCAAATAAAATTCAATATTCCTAATGAGTTCATTATTTCTTTTTTTTTAACTGCATAACTTTCATGTTAAATGCGGATTAATTCATGAAGAACTATTTATAACAGGTGCCCGTCAAAACTGAAATGAAAAGAAAGATTTGATTGGTCCAGTTACCAAAAGAAATAAATTGAGAAAAGTTTTCTCCAATCCAAAATCTTGTACCATATATATTACTTATGAGTCATGTCCTATTTTCAAAGTACTGTTATACTGTGAACACCGATGTCCTATTTTCAAAGTACTGTTATACTGTGAACACCAATGTTTATCAAAGGTACTTAAATTTTAACTCGAATAATTCAAGCCCTTTCCGTGTCCGATTTTCTCCCACACGAGGAGATATGAATGTTTTGTGATACACAATGTATAATTTACAGTATGAAATGTTATAAAAACACACTTTATGTTTTCTTAAACCCTTGGATATAGCCAGAATCAACTGTTATTTTTTAATATAAATCCTTTCAGACCTGAAATAGGACTGTTATTCATAGCATTTGTTATCAGAACTTATCACTTTTTATTGCATTCCGATACATACAAACATTTTTTAATGATTTGGGAGGTGTATGTTGGTTTTGGTTTTATAATAAAAAAAAATCACCAAAAGGGAAAGTCTCATTTTTTAAGTCAATGGTGTAACCAAAAGACAAATTGGTAGGGTAAGAGTTATCTTTCTCAAGATTTCAGCATCTGCAATACCGGTAGTTTCTCCCTTAGTAATGTTACCTGTAAGCATGTTATGCAAAAGAAAACAAACAATTATGTTGAAAATTTATTGAATTTTTTTTAAAGTAAGTAAAAGCTATATCATAAATGAAAATAGTGTCCATGGTGTACCCTTGTAAAAATCATTTTTTGAAAACATTTCCTTAACTTTGAATCATGAAATATATTGATTATAGAATCATACACCAGTAACAACATATAGAATAGGGGAATGGAGCACTTATTTCGTAACTGAATCTTAAAATACACCTTAAATCATTGGTGTTACTGTCAGTGGTGAGACCATTTTGATAAAATAACACCATTGACCAGTTTAGTAACACCACTGAATATATCATGACAATCAGCATTGTTTTGTGTTTCTTTCATGTTTAACAAGCGAAACATATTATTTATGAAAAACAATACTTATTTAACGTTTAAACAATATCATGTATTACATATACAAACTTTTCACAAAATTCATGTATGCTGGTAACACCAATGACACTACTTAGTAACACTATTGACATTTTTAGTAATGGATGTTATGTTATATAATTTGAGATTTTTTAGCCTAAGAAGTATTTTTTCATCTTTTTCTTTTGCTCGGTGTTCTTGGCTTTGTGTTCAGTACTTAATAAAAGTAAAATTTTAAATGTGATGTTTATGGTGATACTTTTGTGTCATTGGAGTTACTGAAGGGTTAGTTGTGTTATTATATAAAAACGGCGACATTTTTCTATTTTTATTCATAATAAATGAAAGTGTTTTTAGGTCGTATACGAAGGATTAGGTATTCTGAAATGAATGTTTGAATAAAATGCACAGCTATATGAATAATGTCAATGTATATTTAAATATACAATTCCTTGGTAACACCATTGATCAACATTGGTACATTCAAATGTTTTAAACACTGACATCACTTTTCAAATTATTACCCCTTCGAAATTTGCACTTTTTTTTATAATGACCCGTGTATATGACTGATTTACAAATATTTATGTCATTTTCGATCAACATGAATTTAACATACATTTTAAATAATACATGTATAGTTCAGTCATCATGTACCATTCAATCAGAATTAATCATCATCCTCTGAAGAAATGAATCTTCTATATTCCCAACTGCATATACATGTATTGCTTCCAGACACTATATTAAAGATTGATTGTATCTAGCCTATTTTAAAAGTATTGGCAAAACATGGTACGCCGAGCGGAGTGAGGCAATTTTTTTTAAGGGTTTTGGAGCCACTGAAAGCACAAGAAGCTTTAGAAGAATTGATGCAAATACAAAAGGAATGCAACACTAACAGAATACAGAAGGGCAATCAATGAACAAAAGACAATAAATAAGAAACATTGATCCCGAAAAATCAGGGGCTATCTCTTAGGGAGAACAGAACTTGCTTCTTGCAAGGCACTCGACGCGAAAACTTCAATTTGATATGGAGACAAGCGTTTGGTTTTGAAATTCAGTGGCGGATCCAGCCATTTTAAAAAGGGGGGGGGTCCTAACCCAGAGTAAAGGGGGGGGGGGGGGGGGTTCCAACTATATGCTCCCATTCAAATGCATTGATCGGCAAAAAAAGGGGGGTTCGAAACCCCCGGTTCCCCCCCCCCCCTGGATCCGCCACTGGTTTTGAAATTTTCTACATGAGGCATTTGCCTCAATGTAGTTACGGCCCTGTAATAAATAAAAGTGAGGTAAGTGTTGCTGAGAAAACATACCTCAAGTTAAATGAAGTCAATTTACAGACATTTCAAGTATATCTAAATAATATTTATACTTTTATTTTTAAACAATGTGGGCAGTGTTTGCCGAAGGCGATTTAAAAAAAAAAGATAATCCGTATCATGCCAACAACTGGTTTTAGAACAAACGTGTTTATTTCCGAATCAAAGACCCTATAAGTGAATCAATATTAAAGTCAAAATATGCAATCTTTAATGACCTGAAAACAGCATCGTACCTATAGCTCTTCTTAATAAATCTGTTTAAAGGTTTTGCTAGCTTTTGAGGCGATTGTCGACATGTTTGTGCATTGTTAAGAATATTACCATAAAAAATTGGATTTGACATACCTGAACGTATAAGATGTATACATTATGTGTGTGTTTCAGTTGTTTGTATTTCCCTTGAAACAAAAGAATGTCAAAATTAGTAATAAATGAAAAGAAATCTGAAAAAAAATATTATCAGTTATTAGGACAACATATGTTAAAACTTATTATTACAATGAACATCTTTATTAAAAATACAGATTTCGCTATCCCTCTTGTCCTACAATCTGATCAAAATATAGATCTCATATTTCCTTCAGTATACTCCATAACACTTGTCCTATTGAAAATGGACCTGTCACTCTTCAATAATCTATCACCCGCGGCTCTTATCAGATCTTGAGATGTTGCATGCATTTGCCTGGTTTGATTCAGGAATGTAGCGTTGACCATCGACATAAAATATGTCTACAACTTGCCCTGGTCCATAACTTGTTTCATTATTTTTACCAGCTATTTTCATCAATCACTTAATTCTAGTGAGTACTGTGAGTAAACGTTTGAGTCTTGTCCCTTAAAACTAACTGTCAGTTTGTTTCGCACTGCCAGACATGCTCTTTGTCCTTAAAGGAAACAAATGGGTTAACAATTCCTCTTGGCTAACGATCAACACATTTTCGTTAAAACTTAAAAAGAAACAATTGTTTTACATTGTCTTATCGGGGCCTTTTATAGCTGACTATGCGGTATGGGCTTTGCTCATTGTTGAAGGCCGTACGGTGACCTATAGTTGTTAGTGTTTGTGTCATTTTGGTCTCTTGTGGGCAGTTGTCCCATTGGCAATCATACCACATCTTCTTTTTTATATATTGTACAGAAAACGCATTAAGATTCGTCTACAATGACTACATATAATCATCGGAAACTCTTCTTGAGAAATTTCTGACTCCTTTGTATCATATAAATTATTCGAAATATTCTAGAAGGTGAAATAAAAGAGATTTCGCACTCCCACGCATGACAATATATGTTCGTTTTGTCGCTCGGTTTCTATGTAGATATAGGAAGATGTGGTGTGAGTGCCAATGAGATAACTCTCCATCCAAATAACAATTTAAAAAAAGTAAACCACTGTAGGTCAATGTACGGCCTTCAACACGGAGCCTTGGGACACACCGAACAACAAGCTATAAAGGGCCCCAAAATTACTAGTGTAAAACCATTCAAACGGGAAAACCAACGGTCTAATCTATATAAAATTTAAAAAAAAAAAACGAGAAACGAGAAACATATATAAATTACATAAACAAACGACAACTACTGTACATCAGATTCCTGACTTAGGACAGGTGCAAACATTTGCAGCGGGATTAAACGTTTTAATGGATCCAAACCTACTCCCTTTTTCTGAAACAATAGCATAACATCAAAACATAGAAAAACACACAATAAAATATCAATTGGCAACTCAATCAAAAACGTACATTAATACACTATAAACGAACTTGTAAATTTGATCTGCGATATCTGAATGAAAATGCACAGTTAATAAAATATTAGGGACAAACATTCAAGGCCAAAAAAGCAAACAAACAAGTCCAAACAAAGCCGTTGCAAATCACCACTGCGAAATATTTAACCCTTCGAAAATATTCACTTTAGAAAAAAAAATGGTTTTAAAAAAACACAGGTAAATCTTGAAGTACATACCAATGTAGTATAAGAAGTGAAACTTAGAATATATTCCAAATGATCAAAGCTGGTATATAGACAAGATCCATATAAATATAAAATAACAACAAAAAGCATTATAAACAGTATCAACAGGTCGAATTAACAAGAAAATACGATTTGAGAGTACTCGCAGTTACTGACAGCTAGTTAAAAGCCAAAAACAATTAATAATAAAAAAATCATGCATCAGAGACTAAAATCAACTAAAACACATCCCAGGGATTATATGTGACTGAATAGTCTACCAGACAACGTTATAACTGAAAACAGAATCACATATTTTAGAAGTCTTGTTCAGTCTTGAAGTGGTTCTGACGGTTGTTTGAACATCTTGCAGGCAATCAGAAACATGTTCATGCATTTTTTTTTTCATTGCTATCAAACTTTTTATTTTAAAGACAATCCGGTACATATTTAAATATTTCTATGTAAACCTCTTGTTTCACCATTGTTATGACAGAGGGTAACTTTGTTTCTATTATTTTCTGTAAAGCACTGTATTCAGATAGGTTATTGGAATAAACTTGTAACTCATTACATAACTTACACAGTCGGTGCACTTCAATTGCACGTGCTGTTACATTATATAAATATCAGAGGTCCCTAACAATGGACTTCTGATAATATTTGTGTGGACAAAAACACAGATATATTTACTGCATAGATTAAGTTGCATTTTTTATAAGTTATTATCTTCTTCATATACTGTCTTAGTGTGTTATATATTTAACATAATATAGTCTCTGTGTATATACTATTCCCAGCTTATATATCCTTATAGATGCTTTTAGTGTGGTGGCCCCTTATGGGGTGTAAAACTGATAATTACATAGTCACAATTTTTTGGCCAATATACTCACATAATCATATTTTTTAAACATTATAATCATATAATAAAAAGTACAGTTCTTGATTTTCAAATCATCGAATACAATGAAATATTTGGTTATCAAATGATCACTATTAAAACAGTCAAGTAACTATAATAAAAAAAAACATGGAGGAGGCTCAAGGCAGGGACTTTCAATATTAGTATAGAAGTCCCTGCTCACTGTGACCTTTATGTTTGCAATGCAGTTATCATGGCTATTTTTTTTATGATTATTTATTTTTATTTTCATTTTGCATGCCTTGTTTTATTGTTACTTAGAAGTTTTTATTTTGTTGAAAAGCTAATCAGAGTAAAAATTTTAAAATTCGAATCGAAAATTTAGACAGAGTTATCCCTCTTTGTACATTTTCTTAGAGACTGACTTCTCATCCTTTATTATTAAACGATGATTGTTTGGTATGAGTGTTAATTAATTTTAATCATGTTGAATCGTAAGTATCTTTTCACC